>NC_080072.1:48792207-49027207 GCF_949987535.1 Balaenoptera acutorostrata | reverse complement strand
TATCTTTGTTTTTGTTTATGCTTTAGGTGTCATATTTATAATCCATTGCCAAATCCAAGGTCATGAAGATTTACCACTGATTCCTTCTAAGTGTTTTGTGGTTTTAGAACTTATATTTAGGTCATTGATTTATTTTGAGATACTTTTTGTATATGGTGTGAGGTGGGGGTACAACTTCAATCTATTGAGTGTGGAAACTAAGTTGTCCCAGCACCATTTGTTAAAGAGACTATTCTTTCCCCATTGAATGAACTTAGCGCTCTTGTGAAAAATCAATTGGCCATATCTCAATTTTAAAAATTAAAAAAAAATCAATTGGCCATAGATATATGGATTTATTTCTGGACTTTCAATTCTATTCCATTGGTCTACATGTCTATCCTTATGCCAGTACCTCACTGTTTTGATTACTGCAGCTTTGTAATAAGTTTTGAATAGGAGAGAAGGGCAAGGAAGCAAGATGTAACCTGTACTAAACATGTCTAGGGAGGGCTGTGACTCCCAAGAGACTGGGTCACTGGGATGGCACAAAAGGGGCAGTAGAAAGAACTTGAGCTTTAGTATTAAACAGACCTGATTCAAATCCCAGCTCTACCTCTTACTAGTTGTGTAAATCTAGCACAGTAAGGGAAAATCCTTATTGTTTTGGTTGATTATAGAAGTCGTTTCTGCCACTTGTAAAAATAACAGCTCAGAAATGTATCAAATATCAAGTAATCTCCTTTAGTCTCAATTTCCCCATCTGTAAAATGGGGTGATGATTTCCTTATAGCAAAGGGTCATTGTGAGAACTGGATGAGATAATGCTTGTGTACCCTTTCAGGTGGGCTGTGGATTAACAGAAACAGACCACACACATATCCACTATAGGACTAGGTAAAGCGAATTTCCTAATTGGCCTGGATCTTATTGGTGACAAGGGACCACACTGGCCAGGGGTCTCTACAACATATTTGGATCCTTGGTTCCCACACAGGGCACAAAGCTTCTGGTGATAATCTCTGCCCAGGTAGGTTTCTGTCAAGTTGAGAAAGTAGCTAAGTTCTTGCTGTAAAAGTAACCCTTTTGTATTTAAGGCTTACTTTACCATTCCAAGAGAACGTGATACTAACAAAATATGTGCTTCTGTTTTCAAAGAGTAGGTCTCCTGTCACAAGAAAAAAAAAAATTAGTCTATCCTGGTTCTTGAATCTAACTTGATGTCAGCAAAACCACAGACTTTTGGTGGGTTGGGGGGTGGGGCTGGGGTGGGAGGGCCAGCCAGAGTCATGTCTGGATGTTCCTGAACATTGGATTTGTTCTTTCACAGTATTCAAATCACGCACAGTACGTGTGTGACCTTGGGAAAGCTACTTAACTGCTGTGAGCCTCCATTTCCTCATCTTTATAAAGGACGTAATAATAGTACTTATCTCTCATAGGGTTGTTGTGAGGATGAAATGAATTAATATATGTAAAGCTTAATAAATGCCGAGTGCTTGGGATAGTGCGTGGCGCATAATAAGTGCTATTTAAGTGTTAGCTGTTGTCGTTATGAACTGGCACATAGCAGGGCTCCTCCACTAATATTAGGACTTTGCTGTCCAGTGGAATCTGAAAGTTGGGCCATTCCTAGGGACAGGGACAGGTGTGGTGACCCAGGCAGGAGGAGCTCTGTGAGGAGAGTGGGCAGGAAAGGGGAAGAGGTGGAGATGGGTCAGACCTGCATGGAGGGAGGCTGTAAGGGGGTTGCAGAGGCTAATGAAGATCCAGTGGGCACCATTTGGGACCCGTTGAGTGAGAAGGCACATTCTAGGACCTCTAGGCCAAGTGATGAGAAGCAGAGTAAGATGGAGACTTGAGGGCTGGGAACCTTAGCCAGTGCCTGAGGCATGGGTGACAAGGTTCAGCTTCCCCGGGAAGGACTGGGCCTTTAGCCCCCGTGGAGAATTCACAAGTAGTTCAGGACACTGAAACAGACCCGTCTTAGAGCTTGGACCCATGCCACAGCTGTTGAGAGACCACTGCAGAGGGATCTGTAGGCATGAGCCAGCTGACTCCAGTCCCCACTGCTGGTAGGTCAGAATCAGCAGAGAAGCTGGAAGGAACTGGGCGGGAGCAGGGCAGCCCAGGCCCTGGGGCAGCCGGGGCGATCACTGTGGCCTGTAACTTCACAGGCAGCTAGCTTACTCTGAGTTAAGGAAGGGATGCTTTTGCTGTCTGTACACTGGGTTTTATGAAGCAGGAAGACGTGTTGCACAGAGCACTGTGAAGTGGGTTGGAGTCCAGGATTTGATTCCGGCTGCCCCATTCATTCCCATTCTGGCTCTGGGCGAGTCCCTTGGCTCTCTGGGCCTGTTTCCCCTGAAGTTGAAGGGGCTGGACTCGGTGACGAAGCACTCTTGTAGTTCTGTGAATGCATGACCTATGGCCTCAGTGTGTCCTGTGATTAGAAAGGCTGGGATGGAGAGAGGAGAATGGTGCGGGAGGGCTTGGGGGTCCTGGCCATGGCTGTGCCACCTTAGGTGTGGCTGAGCAGCGGAGGCTTCTTGGCCACCAGAGGCAGGTGACTGGAGGCCTGCTTTGTTCCAGAGCTTTGGGAGTATAGCTACTTTTCTTTTGATGGATTTGTGGCCGTACAAGACCTAGACAGCGGGACTGGGTGGGGCAAAGGGGAGAGGTGGTCCAGGGGTCAGTGGAGGAATAGCTCTGGAGGAGGGTGGTGAGTGGGGGTGGTATGTCTCCCATGTAGCTGGGATGATGGAGGCGTGGGGGTGATTAGGGGATGGGGAAAGGAGCCAGTCATGGTTGTGAGGCAAGCACTTCTGTTTTTGTTTCTTTTTTAAAATTTTTTTCAGTTTTTTTTTTAAATTGGGGTATAGTTATTTTACAATGTTGTGTTAGTTTCTACTGTACAGATAAGTGAAGTAGAGTTCCCTGTGCTATACAGCAGGTTCTCATTAGTTATCTATACATATTAGCGTATATATGTCAATCCC
Source organism: Balaenoptera acutorostrata (assembly GCF_949987535.1). NCBI lineage: Eukaryota > Metazoa > Chordata > Mammalia > Artiodactyla > Balaenopteridae > Balaenoptera > Balaenoptera acutorostrata. The sequence continues at coordinate 49,024,229 of NC_080072.1, read as the reverse complement.
AATCTCCCAATGCATCCCACCCCGGCTTTCCCCCCTTTGGTGTCCATACATTTGTTCTCTACATCTGTGTCTCTATTTCTGCCTTGCAAACCAGTTCATCTGTACCATTTTTCTAGATTCCACATATATGCGTTAATATATGCTATTTGTTTTTCTCTTTCTGACTTACTTCACTCTGTATGACAGTCTCTAGGTCTATCCACGTCTCTACAAATGACCCAATTTTGTTCCTTTTTATGGCTGAGTAATATTCCATTGTATATATGTACCACATCTTCTTTATCCATTCATCTGTCGATGGACATTTAGGTTGCTTCCATGTCCTGGCTATTGTAAATAGTGCTGCAGTGAACATTGGGGTGCATGTGTCTTTTTGAAATATGGTTTTCTCAGGGTATATGCCCAGTAGTGGGATTGCTGGGTCATATGGTAATTCTATTTCTAGTTTTTTGAGGAACCTCCATACTGTTCTCCCTAGTGGCTGTATCAATTTACATTCCCACCAACAGTGCAAGAAGTTTCCCTTTTCTCCACACCCTCTCCAGCATTTATTGTTTGTAGATTTTCTGATGATTCCCATTCGAACTGGTGTGAGGTGATACCTGATACCTCATTGTAGTTTTGATTTGCATTTCTCTAATGATTAGTGATATTGAGTATCCTTACATGGAGGCAAGCATTTCCTGAGTCCCTTAGGACTTGTCCCCACTGAGGTGTGAAGTCATCAGTCACTGTGGTTTCCCAGGTAGGGTCACTGGATGCATTCAAGCAAAAGCAGGAAGACCCTGGGACAGGGACATCTTATCTGTGACCAAAGGAGAAAGGAAGAACCAGCTATGCCCACAGTCTGGAGAACAATTGCCAAGTAGGGGCTCATGGGCACCTGTTGATATCTAATCCCTTCATCCTGGAAAATCCTGTGACTTGTCGATAGATAAATGCCAGCTGAGCCTGGGTCCCATCTGGGAGATTCCGGCCCAGCATGTGCTTGGGAGAGATGCCCACCTGTGCTCTCCATCCTGAGCCAGGTGTGTGTTCCCAGTCAGGCCCCCTCTGAGGTCTTGGGCAGATGATCTGGTCTTCTAATCTGAAGACGGACAAAGAAAACCCAGCACGTGTGTGTATGTGTGTGTGTCGGGGTGGGGTGGGGGGAGTCAGCAGGCTTTAGGGGACAGCCTGCCCATGCTGTTGCCATGGAGGCATATTTCCACAGGTGGACGATGCTAGAGCACCGTGCCAGCCCGAATGGAAGCCAGGGTGGGACTGAGGGGCAGAGTTCAGGTCAGGGAACCTTGGAAGTCAGGGAGGGCCTGCAGCAGGGTAATGGGGACCTAGGATTATCTTCTAACAAGGGCACATTCCTCAGCAAAGACTTCATCCCAGCCTGACCCTGCCTCCTCTGTGCCTTCTCCAGCACTGCAGACCAACTAAACCGAGAATGCCCAGGGCACAGAGAGGGCACTGCCCTCGTGTTGGCCCTTCCCTCCAGTCTGGTTTACCCTGGGTGGGACATTCTGGGTGGGATTCCCTCCTCTCCAATACCAAGTGGCAGAGAGCAGATGCAGTGGTGGGTTGGGCTCCTCTGGGAGAGGGCGTCTGTGAGTGTGTGCACCAGTAAGAGTGTATCTGGCGGATGTGCCTGTTGTGCCGGGGAGCGTGTGCGCCACTGTGTGTATTGATGGGTTTGTGCATCTTTGCAGGGAGGGGTGTGTGCAGCCACGAGGAGCGGCTCTGTGTGGATGTGCATTTGAGTGGAAGCGGTGTGCTGGACAGAATTGACTCTGTGTGTGCCGGGGGTGGACTGGCCAGCTCCCTCCCTGCCTTCCCCCCTCCCTCCCACCATCTTTTGTCCCTGCCCCTGGAGGGGAGGTTTGGGAAGTGGAGGGAGGACGGGTCCACTGCTCCTTCCCATGGCCCAAGACTAGGCATGGTTGGGTCAGGAGGCTGCTCTGACAGCCGCCTTGCCTGGGCACTTTCTGGGGGCTGGTGGGCTGTAGAAGCGCCCGGGACCCAGCAAGGCCCCGCAGCGCTGGAGGGGCTCCACTTAGATCGAGGTCCTGAAAGGTGCAGGCGTGACCTTGGGTGGTGAGAGGCGGGGAGGAACCTCTCCTGCCCACCTGGCCCTCCCAAAGGAGTTGGGAGCGGGGACCCTGCATCCGCCACGCCACGAGGGGCTCTGGGGCAACGCGGGGCCGCATCAATGTTGGATGAGCCCGCACTGCCTCTGCGCGGCCTCGATAGCATCTTGCTCGGTCTCACTTTTAGTGTAACTGGAGCGCCTAGGCACCTGCCCGAGCCGGCGATTCGCGATCTTCTCACCACGGCGCCACCTGCGGGGGGACGGGGCTGGGGTGGGGAGGCTGGCGCAGGCTCCGGTGCTGTGTCCCGGGACCGGGACCGGGTGGGGGCCCGCCCGGCCCGGCCTCGCGGGGCGCGGGTCGGTTCCAGCCTGGCCTCTCCTAGGCCCGTGGGGCCCGGTGCCGGGTTACACCTCCTCCCCGCCTCGGGCCACCTCGCCCTCCCTGGGGTGTCATCTGTCTGACGGCGGTGTGTCCTTGGGCCGGTTCAGTCCCATCCGCCTGGCTTTGGGGGTTTCCTGCTCGGGAAGGGGCTGGAGGGGCGTCAGCTAGACGGAGAGAGATCCCCTAGGGGAAGGAGGGGGAGTAGCCGCCACTACGGAGAGCCTCTCCCTGCAGGTGAGTGGCAGGGGCCCTGAGTGCTTGGGGGAAAGGGAGAGGAGGGCAGGACTGAGATCTGGGGGGTCCTGACTGGCCAAGCGTCTCACCACCCTGACCTTTTCTACTCCAGCCCCTGCACCTTAACCCTTCGGACACCACCCCCAGCCTCACCCTGGGAGGCAGGGGCGAAGTAGACTGGTAGTCCACTGAGCATCCGGTACTTGCTGGCAGGCTTTGGGGTGAAGTTATTACTGGGTTGCATCTTGGGCGGTGGAGAGTGGACAGCCCCTCTGGTGGGCAGCAAGGTTGGATTGGTTGTGCAAACCATGGCTGGCAGACTGGCAGCCTGTTTTTGTAAATAGTAAGATGGTACCCAGGCACGCCTGTTTGTTTACATATCGGCTGTGGCTGCGTTCACACTACAACCTCAGAGTTGCACGCAGCTTGGCTTGCAAGCCTAAAATATTTACTATCTGGCCCTTTAAGAAAAGGTTTACCCACCTGATCTATCCCCCAGTACACGCCCCCCTTCACCCTCCACACCTCTCTTCCTCTCCCCCTACACCTGCATCTCCACACATCTGGCTCACCCCTGGCTGAGTGCTCTCCACACCTGGGGACCTTACTCTGGGGACCGCTCACCTCACGTCTCCTCACTACTACTTTCCCTGGCAAGAGAGGAAAATGACGGGGGGCAACAGGCATTCCAGAATCAATAGGATATCTGAGAGCTGAGGGCTGAGTGCCTGCAGCACCCTTGCCTGACCCCAAGCAGAAAGTGAGCCCCTTCCTAGGCCACAGGAGCAAGGTGAGTTAGCTGATGATGGGCACAGCTTCTGGGAGCCCCCCATCTATCACGGCAGCTGAGAGGACAAACAGGCCCATTCTAGGTGTGGGCTTCCTGTCACCTCTCCCTGTGGGCCAGGCCAGGAGCAGGTGACAGAACTGAGGTCCCAGTGGAGCAGTGGGGAGACACTACTGAGTGAGCAGGTAATTATAGGGCACAAGTATGCCCTGGAGGGAGACTGGGAGCTCCAGAGTTTCAGCCCCTCCCCTGCCTGCTACCCTATGGCAGACCCTGGGGCCCATTGTGCTCTCTTTTCTCTAAGCCTCAAGCCTTTGAGAACAAAACTAACCCCCTTTCCTTGGTTCCCCTTTGCACACCTGAGTTCGGGGGTCTGTTTTAGGGGAAGGACAGGAGCAGAGGGAAACGCCGGGGCCTGAAGACAGAGCTGCATTCCCGCCGCGCTGCCACTAGGTGGCACCCTTGAGGTGTCGGCTCCCTCTGGGGAGGGCCCTGCGTGTTCTGCCGCTTGCCCCCCGTTCAAGGTCCAGTTCCAAACTGAAAGGCTGTGGTCACACACCCTCTGAATCCCACTAGGCCTGACCAGCTCCGTCTGCCCCCTGAGGCAGCTCATCGACACCTCCAGACTGTAGTTCAGGGCATTTTACTTGGGTCATGGGGAGGGACCATCAGGGACAATCTGCAGTTGTGATGATCTGTCATCACCTGCCTACTTATTCTCCTCTCCGGCAGGGCACCTTGAGGGCAGCTGTCTTATTCTCTGGGCCACGGGGCCTGGCACAGCGGAGGGGGCGGAAGGTGTTTGGTGGTGTATGATGTGCAAACAGGAGGGAGACTTGCCGTCACTCTCTATCACTGTGGTGTGTCTAGCGCTTCTTTAGTATCCAGCTACCCTGCTGAGAAGCTGGGGCAGGGGGAAGGACCCCCAGGCACGAGCGCACCCTGGGAGGCAAGCTGGTTCAGGATCAGGGGAGCCTTTCTCCCTCTGTCCTGTTCTGGCTGGCTCCAGCATTCTAGGTGTCCTCTAGATAGGATGGAGGGTGCAAAGGAGACACAGGCTAGGGCCGGAGAGCTGCTTGTTTCCAGGGAGAGCTTCCAGGCATACCTGGCTCGTGCCTGGCACTGGGAGCAAGGGCACGCTTATCAGGGATGGAGACAGGCTGTGGTGGGCTCTAGCACCCGTGATGGCCTTGCCCCTCTCACTTGGCCCCAGCTCAGCCCATTCCAAGAGCCACCCAGTCTAACAGGGAACAACTGTGTGGCCACCCAGGGGTCCCAGACAGAAGCCTAGAGAGCTGCATCAGTGTTGGCGAGGACTGCCATCCACCAAGCGATTCCTTCCGACAGCTAGGGAAGATGTCCGCAGGGACCTCCACCCAGCCCAAGGGGGCGGACAGTGCCAGTGAGGTCTGAGGTCTGGATTCTGCTTAGAAGCAGTGGATGACGAGTGGGTGTTTCTTGGAAGAAGGGTGGATATTTCTGTTGATTCTGTCCCATTGAGTCAGTGGAGGCCAGGCCAGCTTGTGCTCTTGGGAAAGGGCCACTTGCAGAATCTTCTCCCTGAAGGGCTGACACCGACATGCAGGTACCATTTCCCTGCCTAGAACAGTCTCCAGAGTGAGACTGGCATCACTCACCAGGGTAATTACTGGTTTGGGTTCAATTTCCATTCAAAACAGTAATCCCAGTCTGAGCTGGTGTCAGATCTGAAGGTTGATTATTAGTAACGTTTATCAACAGCCTCTCAGCTTCAGGCAATTACAGCTAATCTGCCGTTCCTGCTCCCAGCCGTGCAAAACTGCCAGCCTCTTCCCTGCCCGCCCCCTCCGTTCCCCTCTCCTCTTCTTCTCCCCTCCTCTCCCCTTAGCAGCCAGCTTGAGGGAGGGCAAGAGATGGGAGCCACCTCCTGAGTCACCGTCCCCCCCTAATGTAGAAGGCCCATGTGCGTGCCAGGCACCTGTGATCCCCAACAGCAATCTTCAGGCTGCAGATTCTTGTAAAAGCTGAATCTGGTTCTATCAGAACTGAGAGGAATCCCCGCAGTTTAGTGAACCCGTGTCTCCCGGTGACTTGTCACACAATGGCGTTTTCAGCTGCATCAGGGTCCCTCCTGCCCTGACTCAGTCTGTCCTCCCCTCCAGGCCTGAGACTAGGGTGAAGCAAGTGAGGCCTTTACCTCAGGTACAAAATTTAAAGGACCGCCAAAAAGCTGAGTGACCAGATAAATGATATTTTAATGCAATAATTTTTAAAAACCAAAATGAATGCAAAAACATCCATAATGAACAAAATCAAAATTTTGGTAAAGACAGGATTCAACCCTGGATAGCAGGACTTGGGCTTCACTTGCCTCACTGTAATTCCAGCTTTCTAGGACCCTGTCTTTGTTTACAATTTTGATATGTTATCGAGGCTATTTTTGCATTCATTTTGACTTAAATATGATTTATGTTGATCACTGGTTTTTTTGGTACTTCCTTAAATTTTGCACCCCAGGTGAGTGCCTCCTGCAGCTCACCCCAGTCCTGGCTCTGCACCCCCACTTCCTGTTGGGCCCTCCATCCCTGCTCCCTCAGTTCTCTCTGTCCACTGCTTCAGGTGTGGGGAATTCAGCTTATCTCTGAGCTGGGGCCCCCACCATGGGCAGTCCTTCCCGGTGCCCATCCTCCACTCCATCCCTCTGGACCCTGCTTCAGCCTTCAGGCATCTTCAGGAGGGCCTGCAGGTTGCCATGGTAACTGCTGTGGTAACTGGAGGACAGAACATGCTGGTCTTGCCCCACTCCTATAATCACGTCCAGCCAGGACTGGATAAGTGCAGGCATGCCTGACAGCGCCCCTGATGCACCAGTCTCAAAAGAAGCTAAAACATTGCTGGATGTGTATGGAGATGGAGAGAATTACATTTACCTGAATCCTTCCTGGGGGGGCGTGGATTGAGAACGGCATGTGGCTAAAGGAAGACTGTGATGACCTGTCCGTGACAGGGAAGCATGGATGCTGGCTGACCAGCCTTCTGCAGGGGGTAGATCCAATTCACTGAAGGGCTTTTGTTTTGCTGAGCAGGGCCTCTAAGCCAAGGGACACTTGTCCCCCACCAGCCCCGCCCTCCAGCTGTGCTCAGCTTGTCTAAGGGTTAAACAAACGTTGCAGAAAGATTGATGTTGAAGGGGTGTCCAGGACACCAGATTATTTCTGGACTTGAGGCACTGTCATGTCCAGGCCTAGGTCACTCAGCCACTCAGTGTCCCAATGCTGTCCCAGTGGGCAATCTGAGGGTCTCAGGTGAAGTGCATGGGGAGCACTTCCTCCCTTGCTGTCCTGCTGCAGCATGTCCCTGCTGAGGCGCCACAGCCCTGCCGAGCTGCACGCTCTCCCGTCACCCAGCCTGGCAGTAGGTCGCCCAGTGCCTGCTCTGCCACTTGCGTGGCAAGTCACTCCCCCTCTGAGCCTCAGTTTCCTCTTCTGGGAAGTAATCAATACCACTTCCCTCCTTTGAGGGTTGTGCTCACCATTAAAAGAGCTAATGTATATAAAAGAGGTCAGAAATCCAGCCCCGCGGTTCTGGACTCCTTTTGTCCGTCCTTCTCCAGTCCTCCCCCAGGGTGTCATGCAGCTGGGCGCCCCAGCCAGCCTCAAGGTGAGGATGGGCTTCCTTGGAGGAAGAATGGCTTCATCTACAGTTGATGCATTTCTTCCTGGCCCACATTCCTATGGACCGATATATAAACCTGAGAGCCTGGGCAGGAAGGGGACCGGGGGGATGTTGTGCTTGAGAAGGTGCTGGCCTGAGCATCAGCTTTGAGATGCCCTTTGACTCTGGCTGCAAAGTTCCATTTTGCCTGGAGCAGGACAGAAGGCATCTGAAAGAAGTTCATGAGATGTGGAGGGATGTGATTTCCGGTTTCAGGTGGCCACACACGTATACTCACCCAGCAGTGGAAGCTGCCCCGTGCAGCATGTCTGCTCACTACACTTTGTGCTGTCTTCCCTGCACTGACTTTAGAGCTTTGAGGCATGTGTCAAAGTGGAGAGAACAGCAAACTGAGAGCTGGGGAACTTGGCTCTGACCCCTCCGCCTTCTGAGCCATCGGTGACGCAAAGGGCAGGGGATGAGATGCCCTCTCAGCTGACAATCTGTGTTCCGTTCTCTAGAGGCTGCGAGAGTTGACAGAATGGGCTCATCTTTGCACTCTCCTCCCTGGCCACTTACAGTCTCCCCACAAGTCCTTCTCTGTCTGTTTGGCAGACTTAGAGGCCAAGGGCTCCGGGGTCCCATCAGGGTGGGGTCAGCAATGTCTGGTTTTGCAGCTAGGCATCATTTTCCGCTCCAAAATTTGAAACTGAATCCCAAATATTCCTAATTATTATTCTAAGCTCTCACTGAAAATCTGAGTATAATTTTTACAAGAGCATGGCCGAGGATGGGTAAGAAAGGGAACAAGCAGGGCTGGACGGAGGAAAGAGAGAGGCAGAAGGTGACGTGAGCAGGAGCCAGATTGAGACCCGGGAGCTGGAGGGGCTGGCAGGGCTCGGGCAGAGGAAAGCAGCTTAGATTCTGCCCTGAGGCAGCGGGGAGCTTCTGAAGGGTTTAAGCAGGGTTGGGAGGCATGATCAGATTTGCATTTAGAATGCTTACTCTGGTGCCCGTTGGAGGATGGATGGATTTGAGAGGAGCAAGTTGGAAGCAGACACCATCCTAATGCCGAACTCTGGGCAACAGAAAAGGAGGCCCCACAGAGGATAGGGGTCCAGGGAAGGGGGAGGGGGGAGCTAAGGGATGCTTGGTAGGTAACCTCAGAAAGGCTTGATGGTTGTCTGCATGGCTGAGGAAGGTGGACAGGGAAAAGAGGGAGCAACGATGGCACCTGGGGGGCTGTATGTGTCACTCACAGAGACAGGATATATAGAACAAACGCTCAGAGTCACACGAAGCCCCAAGCTGCGTAGCTCAGTGTGAGGTTTTGCAGGACATCCAGGGGGATGTGTCCAGAGAGCAAGTAGATGGAAGGGGGTCTAGAGTTTAGGAGGGGAGTGAGCCCATGATACAGGCATGGATGTTCTCTATGTAAAGCCTGTGGGAGTTGAAGCCCTGTGAGGGGATAAGATCACTCTTATCCTCAAGGTACACTTGAGGTTGAGTGAGGGGACAAGAGGCTGAGGACACAGACAGGGAACTCCTAGATCCCCCATCAGTTCCTCAGAGGCACAGTGTGTGTGTCCCCCAGCACAGAGCCTGCCACTGGCCCCTAGCCCAGAGCTGGCCACAGAGAGGGCATCAGTGAATGTGTCTGGCTGTGGTTCTTCCAGATGAGGCCTTTGTCCTCAATGTACCTGCCTCTGCCAGGGTTGTCATAGTAACCACAGATGCAGGGATACTCGGTCTCTGTGTTGCCATGGAAACGAGCACTTGGGTGTCCCTGAGTGGCATGGCCACTGAGGACTTGGAGATTCAGTCTGTACTGAAGGGTTTGGGAGTGAGATTGTGACTGGCAGAGAGGGTTTCCATGTCCTAATGAATCAGTGATGGTGGTTGTTAGTCTGACTGTTGCCACGGAGATGGAGGAAGACACCCAGGTGGCTTGTGCTAGCTTCAGTACTGAGCTGGTGAGACAAGGCATTGCAACGGGCTCCAGGTCTTTGTGTGCAGCCTGAACAGGACCAGCCTCCAAACTCACCCCATCCTCTGGCTGCCATGGGGCCCAGGACCCCTTTGCTTTCTTTTTGGGTTTGCACCCTTTTGCCAAGACAGGGATTTTGTTCCCAGGAGGCACTCCCCGGCCCATGGGATCTCAGCATTCAAAGCAACACAGGAAACCTGGGCCCCTGAAACGGGGCCACCGAAGAGATCGGTAAGCACTCAACACCCCCGCCTTTAGCCCATGGACCCCACCCTGTGTCCACTGCATTCCCCATGACTTCCCCCCTCTGCAGTCCCAAAGCCTTCCCTTCCCCTACCACATGGGGTCCCACTGCTTATCCCTCCCAAAGCCTCAGGCTCTAGACAGGTGAACAGGGGGCCTTTGCTCCCCTGCCTGCCCAGGATCTTGGTGGAATCCTCCACCACGGGAGGGAGGCCTCTGCCCCTGGCAGCTTCTGCCCTCTGCCTCTGCTGGTGGGCTCCTCCTGCAGCCTCCACCCCGCCCCTGCGCTCTGTTCCTCTGGCTTCAGTCATTACTGCCCTCATTCTGAGCTGCCTGCCTGCTGTCCTGGGCCCCACAGAGCCAGCACCTGCGGGAAGTCCCTCCACCTGATCCCACTTAACTCCCACTGCAAGTGGCTGGGACCGAGGCCCTGGAGGAGGTCTTGAGCGGCACGGTCTGGCCAGGCAAGGGGCAGGAATGATGAGGTGAGGCACAAGGTCGTGGAGTCACCCCTGCTTTTTGTCCCCAGGAGAACAACCAGGAGGAAGTACTGGAAGGAAGGAAGGGAGATCGCTCGGTGAGCTGACAGGGGAGGAGGGTGAGCTGCCCGGGGAAGGGCTGCCCACAGGAGCCTGTGTGGGGCGGGAGTGGGCAGGAGAGGGCGGCTCAGCGGCAGTGGACACGTTATGTGCTCAGCTGTGTGCATGGGAAGTGGGGTCCGCTGGAGTGTGTGACCCCTAAGTGAAGTCTTCCCTCACTGTGGCTGTTGTGGCTGGTGGCCTTGGTTTGTTCCTCCTGGACCCTTCTGTGGTCCTTTTGCCCAACTCCAGCCAGGTGATGCTGCTGAGAGGGCCCAGAGTTCTGGACTCTGCTGCCCAGCCTGTCCTGGGTCCCTCAGCCAGGCATTCCCAGGACCACTAAGAGCATTCAGATCCCCAGACCCACATTCTCCCTGCCCTAGGCTGGCATCCCCAAGGCCTGCTTCTACAGTCAGGAGATGGGTCTTTTCTAGGACTCCTGACCGGAGCCTCATTTGTGCTTTGTTGATATATTTCTTGGCCCAGAGGATGTATTTCTTGGCCCAGAGGATGGGCAGGAACAGCTGCCCTGTGAAGGAGGGGGCTTGCCTTATAGATGAGGCAAGATGTCAGACCCCCTTCCCAGGTGCAGTGTGGGCTGAGGGCTCCCAGTACCTGCGGAATCTGCCTGCCCTTTCAGGGACCAGGCAAAAGACATAGGGGGGCATCAGGGGCTCTGGTTTGCGCCCTCATGGATGTTGGTCCTGGGTTTCTGCTGAGGTCTCTGATGAAGTGTCCTAAAAGGGGGGCTCTGTGGAGAACCATGCGTCTCAGGTATGGCCCTGTGTTCTCCTTTTCTACAGCCTCAAACCAGGTTGACTTTTTAGCCTAAAGAAAATTTCATGAAGAGAAAAATGGGGAGCGGGGGTGGGGAGGTGGTATATCCCTTGAGGCTACTTCAGAGGCTCTTGGGAAGGAGGAGGAGGCAGAGGGGTGTAAGGATTGAACCCTAGGGGGCGGACTCTGCTGTATGACTCTAATGAGGCTTGAAGACTTCAGCTCCTTTGTCCTCTGCAGCTGGTGCATTTTGAGTGATGTGAGCTGAGTCTCCTGCTGGGGACTCCCGCCACCCATACGCTGTCAAGGCCGAAAGAATCTCTAAGATCCATCTAACCCTTTGATTAGCAGGCAAAACTGAGGCGTCAGGGCAGGGTCACACTGCAAGTTCACAGCAGAGTCAGGACTCGAACCCAGGCCCCCTGCTCATGGCTCTCTCTACGCGCTACAGGCCCGGGAGCCAGCCTCGCTGTGTGGGAGTCAAGGGGCCTACTGGGAGTGCACAGTCCTCTGGTTTTGACCCTGCCTCCTGTGAATGGAGGCCCTGAGCATACTGTGGGCTATATACCCACAGCTGATGCCTGGCTGGCAGAGACACCTGGCTATACCAGCTTTCTGGGATGACTCTTTCTGGGATTTGGTGCCTCTCTACTTTACCCAGGGTCCCCCACACCACTCTGGCTCTTCCATGTTGAAAGGCTCTGCCAGTATCCCTTTAAAACTGCGTAATTCAAGATGATGCCAACAAGCGTGACATTTTACTCACGGTAGCCAGTCCTGTATGGGCTCACAGGGCTGTGAGTAGAGGGACAAGGGAGTTGAGGAGCCAGGCAGCCTCAGGGTTAAGGCTGAGTTCTAGGGACATATCTCTGTAAGCTGGGAATAGTCATAATTGATGGCAAAGTTAGATGGTCCAGCCCTGGAAGGACATAGCCAGAGTAAAAGAATCTTGTCACAGTGTTTTTATTGTAGGTTCTACCAATCATACTGGCAACTTCCATGTCCATGAGGACAGTTCCTCTGTACCCTGGCCTCTGAGATTTTTGTTGTTGTCAACTCATTGAATGTCACCTTTACTTCAGTTGCCCGTTACTGGGATCTTGTCATCATTTGAAACTGTTCCACCTCTGAAGTCTTAATCTCTCTCTGCCTCTTATGCATTCTGTTTCCCTCCGCTCCACTATGTCTGTTCATGGAGACCTTCAGGCTCCTGCCTCCTAGTTTTTCTCCTCTCCCTGAATCAACCCTTGATCCTATCCAGTCTGGACCCTATGACCTGTTACTTCAACTGTTCACCAGTCACCACCTGGCCCCTTAGTCTCCCACGCCACCCCTAGAACATGGGAACTGCCTGCCTTCTCTAGTCCTTACTTACAGGGATGGGGAGGAGGGTGGGGGATGGGAATCCCTTCACGAATTGACACTAGTCCAAATTCATGGTCCACAGCCTCAACTGAGCCCCCAGTATGGCCCAGCAGTCCTGCTGCCTAGACCCACTCCAGTTCCGCTTCAGCTTTTTCAAAGCTCTCACATAATCCCTCTACTTTTCTTTCTTTTTTATTTTTTTAAATATTTATTTATTTATTTGGTTGCTCCGGGTCTTAATTGCGGCAGGCGGGCTCCTTAGTTGTGACATGCAAACTCTTAGTTGAGGCACGCATGTGGGATCTAGTTCCCCGGCCAGGGATCGGACCCAGGCCCCGTGCATTGGGAGCGTGGAGTCTTAACCACTGCGCCACCAGGGAAGTCCCAATCCCTCTACTTTTCTATTCCACAGTCTCCCTACTCATTCCCAGCAGTCTACCTAGGCTCTCTCTTTATAAAGTAAAGAAAATTTGCCAAGAGGAAATTTCTTTAACCTCTGCCCTGGGCTGCATCCACGCCCATCCATGCTTCTGGCCCCCCTCATACTAAGAGATAGATGTTCCTCCTCCAGCTAACCTCTCTACCAGAGATCTGGGGACCCTCCCCTCTGCCCCTCCACCCGAGATCTCCCCTCTGTTGCTCATTCCTTCTCCCCTCTTCATCTTCATTGGCTCCACTCTCCTTCATTTGTAAGCCAGTTAAGAAATAAAACAAAAATACCTTGACTTTACAACCTCCTCTCTCTCCTGCCCTTCTCAGCCAAGCCTGTTAAAATCAAAGCCAGTGTTTATTATCTCCATTTCCTCACCTCCTGCTGAGTCCTTAATCCACTACGACCTGGCTGCTGCCCCCACTTCACCACCCGAGCTTCTCATCCTGTGTCTCCAGTGAGTCTTACTGTAAATCCAGCTGAAGCCTTTCAGTTCCCAGTTGTCCTCTCAGCAGCATTTGATGCAACTGAGTGCACTCTGCCTTTCGAGGCCCTCTTCCTGGCATTCCGTGACCCCTCACTCTCCTTTTCCACCTGCCATCCTCATAATTATTTCTCAGTTTTCTTCATGAGATTTTCTTCCTCTGTTCACCCTGGAAATGCTGATGTGGCCCAAGATTCTGTCCTGGTCTCTTTTCTCCCTTAAACTTGTTTCTGGTGGTCTCATGGATTACCATGGCTTTAATTTCCATCTCTAACTGATGACTAGAGCTGTTCCCTAGACCTTTCTCCTTACTTTTAGTTTTTCTTTTTAGTGCTATCAGATTTTCCTCATGTGTATTGAAGTTCTGTTCATAGGTACAGAAACATTTAAGATTGTTATGTCCTCTCAAGAACTTAACCCCTTCATCAACAAGAAATGTCCTTCTTTATCTATGGTAACATTTCTTGTTCTGAAGTCCAATTGGTCTGATAATAATATAATCACTCCAGCTTTCTGTTGATTAGTGTTTGCATGGCGTATCTTTTTCCATCCTTTTACTTTTAACCTCTCGGACTTTATTATTATTTTTTAATTAATTAATTTATTCATTCATCTTAGGCCGCGCTGGGTCTTTGTTGCTGTGACGGGCTTTCTCTAGTTGCGGCGAGCGGGGGCTACTCTTTGTTGCGGTGCGTGGGCTTCTCATTGCGGTGGCCCCTCGTTGCGGAGCACGGGCTCTAGGCACGCGGGCTTCAATAGTTGTGGCGCGTGGGCTCAGTAGCTGTGGAGCGTGGGCTCTAGAGTGCAGGCTAAGTAGTTGTGGCACACAGGCTTAGTTGCTCCATGGCATGTGGGATCTTCCTGGACCAGGGCTCAAACCTGTGTCCCCTGCATCAGCAGGTGGATTCCTAACCACTGTGCCACCAGGGAAGTCCCTCATTGTCATTTTTATGCAGTCTGACAAGTTTGGCTTTTTAATTGGAATGTTTAGACCATTTACATTTAACGTTATCATCAACATGGTTGATTTAAAATCTACCATCTTGCTATTAGTATTCTATTTATCCCACTTGTTCTTTGTTTTCTTTTTCTTCTTTTCCTACTTTCTTTGAGAGTGGGTGTCTTTTATGATTCTATTTTATCTCTCTTCTTAGCTTATTAGTTATTAGCTTGGGTGTCTTTTATGATTCTACTTTATCTCTATTCTTAGCTTATTTTTGTTTATGTTTTTGTCTGTTTTTCTTAGTGGTTACGCTGGGGTTTACAATGTACATCTTAAACTTACCACAGTCTACCTTAAGACATTATACCACTTCATGAATATCATAAGAAACTTACAACAGAGTGCTTCCATTCCCCCTTCTTGTCTTTTAGCTGTTGTCATGCGTTTTGCTTTTACTTTTGATATAAACCCAACTATACTTTGTCATTATTTTTGCTTTAAACAATTATCTTTTTAAAAAATACCTTTATTGGGATATAATTTATATACCATACAATTCACCTATTTATAGTGTACAATTCAATGTGTTTTAAGTTGTGCAGCCAACACTACAATCAATTTTAGAACATTTTCATTTACCCCACCCCCCCAAAAAAAAACCCATGCCCATTAGTTGTCACTCCTCTTTCCTCTCCCCACCTCCATCCATACACAACTGCTAATTTACTTTCTGTCTCTATAGATTTGCCTATTGTGGACATTTCATGTAAGTGGAATCACACAATATGTGGTCTTTTGTGACCGACTTCTTTCCTATCATAATGTTTTCAAGGTTCATTCATGTTGTAGCATGTCTCAATACTTCATTTCTTTTCATTGCCAAATAATATTCAGTTATATGGCTATATCACATTTGTTTATTCATTCATCAGTTGATGGACATTAACATTGTTTCCACTTTTTAGCTATTATAAATGGTGCTGCTGTGAACATTTGTGGACATGTTTGCTTTCTCTTGGGTATATGCCTAAGGGTAGAACTTCTGGGAGACTGTATGTTCAACCTTTTTGGGGAACTGCCAGACTGTTTTCCAAAGCGGCTGTACCATTTCACATTCCCACCAGCAATGCATGAGAATTCTAATTTCTCCACATCCTTGCCAATACACATTTTATCTGTGGTTTTGATTATAGCCATCCTAGTGAGTGTTAAGTGGTATCTTATTCTGGTTTTGACTTATATTTCCCTGATGACTAATACTGACTAATGGTGTGCCTGTAAGTCATTTCTGTATCTTCCTTGGAAAAACGTCTATTCAGATCCTTTGCTCATCTTTAAATGGACTGTCTTTTTATTACTGAGTTGTAAGCATTCTTTATGTATTCTAGATACAAGGAGTCCCTTGTCAGATAATAATTTGCAACTATTTTATCCCTTTCTGTGGGTTGTCTTTTCACTTTCTTAATGGTGTTCTTTATAACACAAAAGTTTTAAATTTTTATGAAGTCAAATTTACCTATTGTTTTCTTTTGTTGCTTGTGTTTTTGGTGTCATATCTATTGAAATCATTGCTTAATCAAAGGTCGCAAAGATTTATGCCTATGTTTCCTCCTAAGAGTTTTATAGTTTTAGCTCTTACATTTAGGTCTTTCAGTAATTTTGAGTTAATTTTTGTATATAGTGTGAGGTGGGGGGGGGGTTCCCAGGTTTTTCTTATTTTGGATATTCAGTGGTCCCAGCACAATTTGCTGAAAAAAAACTGTTTTTTCTACAATCGAATGGTCTTGGCATCCTTGCCAAAAATCAGTTGGCTGTAAATGTGAGTTTATTTCTAGACTCTCAATTCTATTATGTTGATTTATGAGTCTGTCCTTGTACCAGTACCACACTGTCTTGATTACCGTAACTTTGTAGTAAGTTTTGAAATCAGGAAGTGTGAGCTCTCCAAATCTGTCCTTTTTCAAGATTGTTTTGGCTATGCTGGGCCCCTTGAATTTCCATATGAATTTTAGGACAAGATTGTCAATTTCTGCAAAGAAACCAGCTGGTATTCTGATGGGGATTGGGTTGAATCTGTAGATCAATTTGAGGAGTATTGCCATCTTAACAACATTTAGTCTTCTGATTCATAAACACAGGATATCTTTTAATTTATTTAGGTCTTCTTTAATTTCTTTGAAAGAAGTTTGTCGTTTTCAATGAACAGTCTATACTTCTTTTTAAAAAATTCATTCCGAAGTATTTTTTGATGCTTTTGTAAATTGAATTGTTTTCCTAATTTCATTTTTGGATTGTTTACTGCAAGTATATAGAAATATAACTGATTTTATATATCTGCTAAGAAAGTTCCCATTTGCTCATCCATTTTAAAAGTGGTTTATGTATATTACTGTCATTCGATTACAAGCTCCATGAAGGCAGGGGCCATGTCTGTCTTTTTCATTGTTGGGTCCTCAGCCTACAGTGCATGTAAACAGTAAGCACAGAATAAATGTTGAATGGACAATAATAGCCAAAATTTCCTGAGGACTTCCAGTGTACCACACAGTGCTAAGCCATTTACACATATTAACTCATGTAACAGTCACAACCACCATATTCATTCTCAATATGAGATGAAGAAACTGGGACACATAGTGCTTAAGTAAATTGGTCAAAGTCACATTGTCACATAAGTGGTGAGGCAAGCTTTCAAAGGCTTGTGCACTTAACCTTTATTGAATGAATGAATGAATGAATTCGTACATATGAGTATTTTGATATATAGTGTTTACAAAGAGGACCATACCATAATAGATAAAGATACATTTCTTAAAACAATCATCAGAATATCAGACTTTCCATTATTTGGACTGTCCATACTCAATATCAATTAATGTCTCTCTCTATAATATATATAATGTTAAATACAATATTCAATTAAATATAATAATTCTATAACTATTAAGTAATGCTCACATATAGTATATATCATCACTATTAACATTGTGATCTTACCGCATGCCAGGCTTTGTGTTAAGTGTTTTACATAAATTGTCTTATTTAACATTCATTATTCTGTGAAATAGGTGTTAGAATCCCTGTGAATTCCTGTGATATAACTAAGGCTCAGAGAGGCTAAGCCCTGAGAGGTCACAGAGCTTATCACAAAGCCGGATTTGAGCCCATGTCTATTTGACTCCATATCTGTGCTCTTAAGGGCTTTGCTGTACTCCCTCTCCTGTAGTCTGGCTGAAGCAGGGGCTGCCTTGGGCCTTCCAAGCTCTCACTCTCCCAGAAAGCTCCCAAATCCTAAGGCCTGGTCCCCACTTCACAGCCCTACCCAAGGGGGATGATCAGTGCCCCAGGCAGGTTTTCCCAGCCCCTGTCCAGCAGGGAGAGATGAAGCTTCAACAGTTCAGACACTGTGGTGTGTAGTCCTAGTACCTTAGAACTTGAGGGATGCCATATTGGAGCCCATCCTAGACCAACTAAATCAGAATCTCTGGGAGTAAGCCCAAGAATCTGAATTTTTAAGTAGCTCCCCAGGAGACTCTGAAGTCTAGAAAGATTTGGGAACCACTGGCCCAGGCTCAGGAAAGAGGAAATGGATACCCCTCAGGAAAAAAAGTAGGGGCTCTTGCCCAGGCCAACTTCACAACACCTTTTAGAAACATGGTGGCATCATGTGGTATGAACATATATTGCAAAATAATATTAAAATTTTTAAAGAACATATGTTCATTGTGGTAAATTTGGGATACATAAAACAATATAAGGAAGAAACGTAAGATTACCTATAATCCTAATACCCAGAGGTAACTCCTGTTAGCATTTTGATTTATTTCTATTTTTTTAACTTTTCCTTATAGTATAGTACACATAAAAATGCACGAATATTGAGTACACAGATTATAATGAATTTTCACAGCTGAACACAGTTATCTTAACAAAACTCAGACCAAGAACCAAAACATTGCCAGCACCCTAGAAATTCCCTTTGAACTCCTTTCTGGTAACTTCCCCCTCCAAAGCAGTTAAACCGACTTCTAACATTACAGATTAATTTCGCCTGTGTTTGACATTTATATAAATGGAATAATTTGTTATATCCTCTTGGGGTCTGGTTTATTTTGCCAATATTATATTTGTGAGATTAGGCAAGTACAGTAGTTCATTTATTGTCGCTGTATAGTATTTGTGTGACTATAGCATAGTTTATATGTCCATTTTACTGTTGATGGCATTTGGGGAGTTTAAAGTGTTTGGCAGCTGTGACTAGTGCTGTTATGAACATTCTTGTACCTGTCTCTTGCTGCGTGTGCGTATGCATATCTGCGAGGTATGCACCTAGGAGTGGAATTGCTGAGTTTTATGTTCAGCTCCAGCAGGTGTTGCCAAAGTTCTCCAAAATGGTTCTACAAATGCACTTTTGCCAGCAGTATATGAGTCCTGGTTGTTCCACATCCTCACCAAAACTGTTTTCATTTTAGCCATCCTGGTGAGTGTGTGGTATTGTTGTTTTGCTTTGCATTTCCCTGGTGAATAGTGAAGTTGAGCACCTTTTCCTTCATGTTTTGTTTTGTTTTGTTTTTTTGGTTGCACCTCATGGATTACGGGATCTTAATTCCCTGACCAGGGATTGAACCCGGGCCCACAGCAATGAAAGCATTGAGTCCTAACCACTGGACCATCAGGGAATTCCCACCCTTCATGTATTTTTTTTTTTAAATAAATGTATTTATTTTATTTACTTATTTTTGGCCGCGTTGGGTCTTTGTTGCTGTGCGTGGGCTTTTCTATAGTTGTGGCGAGTGGGGGCTACTCTTCGTTGTGGTGCGCAGGCTTTTCATCATGGTGGCTTCTCTTGTTGCGGAGCATGGGCTCCAGTAGTTGTGGCTCATGGGCTCTAGAGCACAGGCTTAGTAGTTGTGGCACGGGGGCTTAGTTGCTCCGAGGCATGTGGGATCTTCCCGGACCAGGGTTCGAACCCGTGTCCCTTGCTTTGGCAGGTGGATTCTTAACCACTGCACCACCAGGGAAGCCCCATGTATTTCTTTTTAATCTTTTACTATGTGCCCACTCCTGGCAACCCTTAGTTCATACAAGGAGGAAAAAAGAAAGAGAGAGAGGGAGGGAGGGAGGAAGGAAGGAAAGAAGGCCGGCCAAACCATAAAGCAAAAAACATCTGATAAAGTAAGGAAAAAAAAAAAATCAGGGTAAAGTCCTATGTTAAGTTTCCCTTCAGTAAAGTCTGTCATCTTAAAAATAAACTGTCTGAAAAAAAAAATAAATAAAAAAATAAAAAAATAAAAAAAAATAAACTGTCTGACTATAAGACCTTAAAGAAAATACATGCTCTGCTGTTGTGCTGCCTCTTAGCTCTTTCTTCCTGTGCTTTTCTCAACCACTTAATTTTCACTTGCCCTACCAACAGCATTTGGACCTTTTGGGGGATGCATTTTTATAAACTTTGCACTAATATTCTTCAAAGAAAGGCTGTTGTGACATAGGAAAAGCTTAAACTCAGGGTGAGAGAAGAAGCCTTGTATAGCCAATGCCCAGAACTAGTTACTGTCATGCCCCTGGGAATAGTAAAGCTTTGCAGAGTGGAGTGGAGTCAAGTTGTGGACATTGCAGAGTGAATTCTAAAAATAAGGTTGTTTTGTTTTGTGCTGCTATTGCAGAAAATTGTTTGTTAATCAAGAAAATGGATTTAATTCTCTTTAGGTACTATTTTGGAAAAAAAGCTTCTTAGGCATTATCCAAAAAAATATGCAGTTTGAGTTTGTTCACAAAGCAATTATATATGTTTGTGTGTGCATATATCCTTTTTGCAAAGTTGTGTAGACTGTTTGTCATGTAAATTTTTCATGTAACATGTTTTCCCATATCATTTAATATTTAAAACTTTTAGCGGCTCTATAATAGCTCTTTTTATGGACTTACTGATATTTATTTAATCACTCTCCTATTTTGGTTATTTCAATAATTTCTAAATTCTCAGTGATGAACACTTTTGTACATAAATTTCCATGCTCACCTGATTACTTTCTTAGAATAGCTTCAGAGAAATGAAATGAATGGCTCAAAAAGAGTGAATGTCTTTAAAGGTCTTTGATGCATGAGTACTAGACATTCCTTCCAGAAACACCATCAGTCAGCACTCTCCCCAGCAATATATGACGTACCACCCCATTGCACGTTTGCCAACTTTGCACTCACTTCAATTACAGTGTCTATTGCCATATAGAAGACTGTCGTTTTGAACCTAATAAAATCTGTAGCCTTCTGGATTCAGGAACATGCTTAGAAAAGCTCCCCTACTCCCTATGCATGATTAGAACAGTATTGTCTAATATTTTCTCCTTGTAGAAATGTTTTCTTTTTTACAGTAAATCTTAATCCATCTGTTACTTGTTTTTGTGTCTGATATGAAGTAGGGATATAACTATTTTCCCCCAAATGGATAGCAAGTTGATCTGTAAACCATTTGGTAAATAGTACAACATTTCTTCAGTCTTTTGAAAGGCCATCTTTATCATAAGCCAGTTTCCTCTATAGACATGAGTCGCTTTCCACAGTACATTGGTCTGTTTGGGCATTCTCGAGCCAGTTCCACTATTTTGGTTATTTCAGTCTTAGTACAGTTTGAGAGCTGATGTGGCAAGTGCTTCCTTATTCTTTCTCTTTTATAAAATTTTCTTGGCTGTCTTGGAAAATTGGCTTATTTTTCCAGATGAATTTTGGAATAAATTTATCCAGTTAAAAAAATCCTACTGCACTTTTGATTAGAATGGCATCAAATCTATAAATTCATTTGTAGAAATGAATACCAAAATTATAATACCAGACAGGAACAGAGGATGCATCTCCTTAAATTAGGGGTGTTTGTATAGGTAAGATTTCTTGGTTTTTTTTTTAGAATTTTAGTATGTTTTCATGTATGTCTGAGACATTTCTTGTAAAGTTTTTCGGGATATGTTATTTCTTCTATTGCTTTTGTGAAAAGGATAGGATCTCTTGTTTTATATTTTTAACTAGATATTTCTGATATGTAAGAAAATTATTAATTGTAGTGTCACCAGCTCATCCTCACTGAGCCCCTGGGACACTGAGGCCTGAGGGTTAGGGACTTGCCTCTGGCCACAAGGTGAGTCTGGAGCCCAGGCCTAGATGCCCAGCCTGGGTCCCCTGGAAGCCTCCTAAGTTAGGCAGAGAAAAGGGCTTGTTGTAACTCAGTAGTCAGGGAGCCCAACTACTGTTTCCATGGAAACCTGTAGGCAGCATCTTCTGGGAAGACCAGGATGTGGAGTCCAGAGAGAACAGGCTACCCTAGGGTAGGGCCAGTCTAGGGTGTGTGTGTGTGAGAGAGAGAGATGGGGGTGGGGGAGGGAGGGAGAGAGAGAGAGAGAGAGAGGGAAACAGTTTCTAAAGAGAGAGGTGGGTACCTCACCATCGTCCACTAAGGCCTGGTGCAATATTCTGGATTGATGCTGGGTGGTGGCTGTAAGGAGAGGTGATGTACCATTGAGATGACTTTCCTGTGTCCATCAGACCCAGTCCGAGGCTGCTCTTAGAGTGAGCTGGAGGCGCTCTAGGCAGAAGTGCTGGCCTCCGCCCATCATGGGACCTGGAGCCCAGCTGGCATCTGCTGGACACTGGTTCCTCCTCCCTCAAGGCCCAGGAGGGAGGCCCTCACCCAGGCCACACAAATGCTGGGCTGAAGGAAGCAGGGACAGTCCTCTCACCCCAGGACCCACCTCCGCCCATAATGGGCCGGGTGGCCAGGACAGTAAAGGAGTACAGGGTAGTGGTCGGGGGGACTGGGCAGGGCTTGGCCCTTAGGTGGGTCTGAGGGTTGGGACCGCCAAGGACAGGGTGTGCCTCTGCCACAGCCTCAGTCTGGCAAGACATAGGAAGGGGACACCCCCTGCGTCCTGCGAGCATCTGTGGAGCTTGTAGCTGGGGGCCCTGACTTCCCTGCTCACCTTCCCGCCAGCCCAGGAGAGCCTGAGCTCAGCGCTCACTGCGCCTGAGCGAGGCCCACAGGCCCCAGGGAGACCTGCTCTGGCCAGGCGTGGGAGGAGCTTCTGGAAGCAGGTGGGGCATCTTTGTTTGGGGGGTGGGGCGCTGGGGAGGGCAGGAAGGAGGTGGGCTGCTGGAGCCACCCAAGGTGCCTGAGCCTGGGTCTGAAGGACACACAAGTATCGAGCCAGCAGGGTTTGTCCCATCCCTTGTCCCGTCCTGTGTCATCCTCCCTGGGCCTCATGCTGGGGCCTGACCTCCAGGAATCGAGCTGTGACCCCGGGGAAGCTCACTCCAGCTTTCTCACCTCTTGCTGCCAGGATCCCCCTCACATTCCTTGATCCAGGAGGTGGGCTTAGAGTTCTGGTAGGGGGGTGGGCGGAGTCTTCCGCCTTGGAATGGGGAGGTGATATGAAGATGCCTGGAGCGTGAGCTCGCGTGTGGGGTGGCGCGTGTGAACGCCTGTGCTAGATGAGTGTGGAGAGATGAGGCGGGTGATGGTATACAGGCACGCACGGTGTGTGTGCGTACGTGCTGGAGGCGTGCGTGGTACGTCTGGAGTGGGGCAGGTGCGTGGTGGGCAGGGTACGGCACCCGCTGATGTGTGAGATGCCTTGAGTCGGGGGTAACAGGTATTTGGTGGGGGAGATGCGCATATGAAGTATGTGAAGGCATTTCGGGTACATGTGCGTGTGTGTATACTGTGGTGTAGGGTATGTGGATAGTGGTGAGTATAAGATACAGCTGCAGGAAGAATATATATGTGGCGTGTCTGAGGTGATGTCTGGGAGGCAGCTGTACACGTGCTTGCTCGTCTGCACCTGGAGGAGGGGCTGGCACATTACTGTATGTGGTGTGGCTTGGGCGGGGCAGGGCTACATGAAGTTACATGCAGGGTGTGTCCAAGGTCATGTGTGCACGTGCGCATGTGTGTGTGTGTGTGTGTTGGGGGAGGGATGGAAATGAACTAGCACTAGTGAGTGTGCAGAGTGTGGAGAAGGGACAGGCATTGGTGGCCATAGTCTTTCCTCTCCAAGTTGAGGAACCTGAGGCTCATGTGGGGAAACAAGCGCGATCCCATCCCTGGCAGCTCACAACCTAGACTCTCGAGGGTTGGGGAGAGGACCGGCCCCTCTGGTGGCCTGGTGGGTTACAGCCGGTCATGTTCAGTCCTTTAGGATTACTGTCCTGGAGCTGGCTCCCATCGCCCCACGAGAATCAATTGTACAATAAAGGAAAAGTTTTGTAAGCCAGTTGCTAAATATAGCTGTTATTAATACTTAAACTATATAAATGTAAAATTAAATAATGTTAAAAACAAAGGTGATAAATACTCAGACTCCCCACTTGTTAATTTTTTTACTACATTGGACCGCATCTGTGCTCTTGAGGTGATGTGTGTCCCTTGTACCTGTGCAGTGGCTGGTCTGTTGTGAGGCACTCCTGTGCATCTGTTCCCGACTCCGCATTCAGTCACGTCTCAAAATCGAAGTATTTCTTCCCTGGAAGTCAGCAGATGCTACAAGTTAAGACTTGATTTATTCTTTTGTTGATGGTCTAGACTTAAGAAAGGGATGGAAAACAATTTTAGGAGTGCAGATTAAACTTCCAAGTTTGTCATGTCTGTGGCTGCTTTTTTGTGAGTAGCACAAACTATTGAAGAATTATTTTTCCAGTGTTCAAAAACTGTTAACCGATTCAGCAAAGAAGTCACTCAAATCACTGCTGAATGAGTGATGTTTTGACACATCTTTGTTGTTTCACCTTCATCTTACTTGTTAAACGAAAATATCAACCAACACGCAAGTTGGAACTACGTCCATTTGTCACTGCAGCCATAGGTTGGCTTCAGCTAGAGCATAAAGCAAAAATCAATGAACGCATTGATTTGGGGGACAATCAACTGGCTATATGGAATTTTTATTTGTAAATTATGTGCTATACATCCTTTACATCAGCAAAATTTATAATAAACTTATGTATGTATGCATGCAAACGTTGTTTGGAGACCTGGGTATTAAGCATCGCTGTGTGAAGCTCTCAGTAGGTCCTAGTTACCTACCCCCCACCACACGTCTCCTTTATTGTGCATGGGGTGAGGGGAAGGGGGCAGGTGCAACCTCAGAGACACTGGGAGCCGCGTCTCAGATTTCCAGACAAGCTGCAGCGGGTCACCAGCTCAGCTGGGACCTCCTCCCGCTCCTGGGCTTTGGGGCTCACCTGGAGGCCCCATTCATTCAGCACTAGCTACCTAAGCCCCTTCTCTGTGCCAGGTGCTGGGGATTCCCAAGTAGGAGGAAGACATGGTCCCTGCCTGCACGGAGCTCACAGCCCAGAGGAGGAAACACCCAGTCCCAGCCAGCCACTTGCTTGAGGGTGTGGGGTGGAAAGGAGACCCCCTCGCCCAGCTGGAGAAGGAGGGAGGCCAGGACAAGGGCAGCTGGCCTGATACAGTTGCTCCTCAGCACTTGGTTCGCAGCACCCATGGGCTCTCTGTTAAACACGCAGAGACTCTCTTTCAGTCAGTCTGGGCGGTGCGTTGCCCAGGAGTCTGCAGTGTGCTTGGGGATAGCGAAGCGGGCGACCTTCAGGCCACCCTTGGAGAAATCGTGATGTGGGGAGAGAAGAGGGTGTGTGCAGAGGCAGAGAGATGAGAAAGATGAAGTCGCTTGGGGAGATCTGGAAGGAGACTTGAGGGGGGACTGGAGCAAAGCAGAGGTGGGCCAGCCTGGAGGGGAGGGCAGGGAGAAGCTGGAGACAGAGGGCGGCAGTTCACACAGCCTCACAAGGGGTTTGGATTCTGTCCTGTGGAATGAGCGGCTGTCGAAAAGTCCTTGTTAGCAGAAAGGTGATGTGCTCAGATGGACTTTGGAAAGTGTGACACTCTTGGAGCAGGCAGAACTGGAGGTCAGGAGACAGGAAGGAGGCTGGAGACACGTGAGGCCTAAACCCAGAGAGAGCCATGGTGGACAGAGGAGAGGGACTGATAGGAGGGCGTTGAAGGTCAAACCCACAGGGCTAGGTGAAGGAGTTAGGGTGGCATCTGGGTTTCTGGGGTGATTGGGTAGATGTTGCCAGAAAACACAAGAGGAAGAGCAGGTCTGCAGTGAGATGAGCTCAGTTTTGGACCTGGGGAGTCGGGGTTCTTCTGGAGGGACTCTGAGGCATTTGGAGCTCAGGGGAGCCATCAGGAAGTAGATTTGGGGGTCCCAGCAGGTTGGCAGGGGGTTGGGGGGTGGGAGTGGAGAGGTTCCCCGGGAGAAAAGAATGAGAAGGTTTTCAGAACAGGTGTCCAGATCCAGTCCTGAAGGGCCAGGAACTCAGGTGCCTGACTTGGCCTCATTTCTGGAAGAGGTGGCCCAGATGCCAGGTCCCTGCATTCGCGAGAGCCACATAGTGGGCGGGAGAAGGCTGGAGGAGTTCAGAACCATGGGCCGGGTGGCTGGCTGCCTTCGGTAGGAGCTGGAGGTCACAATGCTTAGGAGTCTTGGGGCCTCAGTTCTAGCTCCAGTCCTGGCTTTGCTACCAACTTGCTGTGTGACCTTTGGCAAATCACTACCCACTCTGGGCCTCAGCTTCTTTTTTTTGAAAATGGGAAGGTTGGACCAGACCAGTGACTTTCAAATGATATTTGGCGCCCCAGGGTCACCCAGAACTAACTCCAGGGAATCACTGGAGGTGGAGGGAGAAGCTGAGGGTGTGGTACTCCAGTCCCCGCCCTCCCCCAGCTTCGTCCAGAGCCACTTGCTTTTATGTTTTCTATGTTGGTTGCCAACTAGAACCACTGGGTCAGAGAATCCCAAGGCTGTGAAGCCTTGTCCACAAAGACACTGTGGAGACTGAAGGGTAATAAAACACGATGAGAAAACTGAATATCCTCAGGCAGATACTGTGTGAGCCTCGATGCCCATTTCCCATGTAGCACAGTCACGGTCATGCCCTTGGTTACCCAGGATTTGGCTCTGCCTAGTTGCGGGCAATCTCAGCAGTTGATGCAGCTCAACTTGCTCCCTCCTCCTGGCCGGTGGGTCACCAGCCTCAGCCATCAGTGCACCCTCATGGGGGTCTGTGTGACACCGGCCCTTCCCCACGGCTCCCAGGGACAGCACAGTGTGAGGCTGGCTGTGAAGCAGCAAGGGGCCTCCCTGTCCCTTGATGTTCTCTGTCCACTGTTGCTGTAAAAGCAGAACAAAGATTCTCTGAACAGGATGCAAAACACTTGAGTTCTCCCTAAAGTCTGGCCTCCGTGACGTCGCGCACCGAGTGCTGAGGCCTCAGTCGGTAACCCTGGCTTCCTCCAGCCTCACCGAGCTGCCCCCAAACACCCCTCATAGTTGGGCACTATCAGCAAACCGGAGGGAGCCTGGGCATAGACCAGGGTGCGGGAGGGTGATGAGAGGGGGGCCCAAGATGCGAGTGGAAATGTCCTTCCAGTGCCCCCAGGGAAAACTTGGCCCCTTCAAGTCTGTGTGACCTCACATCCCCGAGGAGCCCAGGCCTGGCTTCCCTCCATCAGGGCAGGGCTGCTGGGTGCTGCCCACACCCTCGCTCCGGGATCCTGCCGTGAGGCGGTCAGCTCAGTGGGGCCAGCCATCATACCTGTTTGTCCCGCGCTCCTTCAGCCCAAGCTCATTCCCAGCGCGTACAGCCCTGCCATTGCTGGGAAGGTGGTGCTGCCCCGGCCCCTACCCCCGAAGGCATCCAGATCCCCCAAATCAGGCCACACAGGCTTGAGGACTGTGCCTTTGGGGAGCTCCGGGGTCCCCAGGTCTCCTGCTCCCTCGGGAACAGTTTGGAGGAAGATCTCAGCAGAAGTGGCCTCCTTCCTGTCACTCCTCAACATCCTAGATAGGGCTCAGAAACGTGCTCCAGCACCCCTGGGATGAGCCCCCCAATCCAGAGTCCCTCCCCATCCTTCCCCTTGCTCTCTCAGTTCCCCAGGACCACAGAGGCCACTGCAGCGGTTGTCAATTGGCAGGGTGGTTGGATGGGGGCAGGGGTGACGACTCTCGGTGTTTCCTGACAACAGGCTGGGGGACTCAAGCACCAATGTGAAGCTGAAGAGAGTCCTGGAGACAGGGGGCGGTGAGACCGAGTCGGCCCAGGCCACGCCCGTGGCCGGGGTGTGGCCCTGGGCCTGGGGAGGGTCGCTGTTTGAGAGGAGGACGCAGCTTTATAAGATGACTCCGTAAGTATGGCCTGGGCGGGAGGGGCCGCAGGCCCCGATGCCCCCTCTGGGAGGTGGGCATGCACTAGGAGCAGCTGCAGCTGGTGACCCTGCAGCAGGCAGTGGGGGGACCGGACATCTGGGAGGCTGCCTGTGTCAGGGACACACAATGCTGGGGCCAAGGCAGGGGCTGGGAAGCTAGGTCTCTGGGGACCTAAGGAGGCTGGTTCCCATTTCAGGGGCCTGTGGAGGACCTTCCCCGATGTTCTAGGCTACTGGGCTGGGGCCTTCCCTTGAGGGTTATGTGTGTATCTGCGTGTGTGTGTGTGTGTGTGTGTGTGTGTGTGTGTGTGTGTGTGTGTGTGTGGGGCTATGGTCTCTGCCATGACTGCTGACTGCAAGCTGGCCTTTGGTCCAAATAAGAGCCCTCTGAACCCAGGAACCTAGGAAGACAGACCCATGGCTTCTTTCTTAGGCAAGAGAGGCTCTAGGACAGTGATTTGCCTCGTGCAAACCTCTGGAGATTTGAAAAATACATGTTCCCAGCCCCTACCCCCAAAGAGTTTAGGATGGGGCCCAATGATCTCTATTTTGCAAGCCGCTCAGGTGATTCCGATGGAGCGCTGTAGCTGGGTGAGGACTCATACCCCGGGCTAGTCCTACTGTAGGCATGTGGAAGCCCAGGCCTCTGCCTGCAATGCCACCAATAGACGCTCATGCTTTGACTCTTGGAGATGCTCTAGTCCCCCAGAATCTCATGTGAGAGGAAGGCCTCTTCAATAACCTCTTCCTGAGACACAGAGGAGAAAGAATGGTGCCCAGGGTGGTCCCTTGAGGGAGAAAGACTCAGGAAGAGAAGGACGAAGCCTGAAAGGATGGGGTTCTTGCACCAGCACAGTGTCTGGGGCCTCACGCACAGGCCTGTGGTCCTCACGGCCATCTCAGCGCCCAGGGGCCCCAGGTCCACACCAGCCCCTGCACCGCCCCCATCTGGTCCCGCGGGTGAGCCTGTCTCCTTCTGCACAGACACAAGAGAACAGAGGTTCAAGAGAGGACATCTTGGAAGGCAAGCATGCCCAAGGATCCTTACGGAATTTTGTGGATGGAGTTCCTTTTTTTTTAACATTTTTAATGTCTTTTGAAAAACGACCTTTAAAGCTCTCCTAATTCACACGAAGTTTACTGACTTAACTGAATCAACATGAAGGTAACGTGAAGTAACTGACTGAACGTTTACACGGTGGAGCTGGAGTCTGGGGGACTCTGAGCCGGGTCACTTTCTGTCTGGCCTGCCAGGGACACGCGTTCATTCCCCCGACCCTGCGCGCGTCCACACCTCCTGGCTGCCGAGCATCTGAGGTGCTCACTCGACCCAGTTCGCTGAGTCAGTCCCCAAGTGCTGAACCTCTGGGCCCTTTCCAATTTCTTGCCGTTATAAATATCGCTGCTATGAATATCTCTGTACAAATTACTTTCTTAACATTTTACTGGGAAGCAATCCCCGAGCGGAATCACTAGGTCAAAGGATGTGCACAGTTTTATACTGTCACATATTACTAGATAGTTCTCTGGAAATATTGAACCCATTTACCGTGGCACCAATTATGTATGGCCAGTCCACACAGCCCTCCAATAGTAAGGTTCATCGTTTTTATTTGTTTGGAGCTGTTTTAGTTTATTTTATTTAAAAAAAATTATTTTATTGAAGTATAGTTGATTTACAATGTTGTGTTAATTTCTGCTATACAGCAAAGTGATTCAGTTTTATATATATATATATGTTCTTTTTCGTATTCTTTTCCATTATGGTTGACTGCAGGATATTGAATATGGTTCCCTGTGCTCTACAGTAGGACCTTGTTGTTTATCCATTCTATATATAATAGTTCGCATCTGCTAATCCCAAACTCCCAAACCATCCCTCCCCCACCCCCATCCCCCTCCCCCTTAGCAACCACAAGTCCGTTTTATTTTGTTTTGATTTTTTTCCTGTCTTGCCATATTGGTCAGGAGCGGTGCTGTGAGGCTGTTTCAATATGTATTCCCATAATGACTGGTGGAGTTGGGCATTCTCTGAAGGACCCCGAGAACCTGATGGTCAGGGATTATGATGGGACCAGTCCTGAGTCAAAGAGCTAGACCAGGGCTGAGAAGTGGAAAATGCTGGTTTTCTAGACTTAGTCCTTCTGCCCCCAGCAGCAGGGCAGCATGCACACCAGAACCGCAGTTCCACTTGCTCTGAGGCTGAGCCGTGAGTGACTCATAGCCGCCTGTACCAGCTGTGGCCTCCTGGGTGCATATATTACCATGTTGTGCTTGTGGCTGTTGTCATGGGGATAAACCCTGTTTGGGCTTTGTAGTCTACTTGCCTGTTGTTTGATCCTGACCACCACTGGGGAGCTACACCAAGAGTCTGTCCACTGCCTGTCAAGCCAGGGCTTGGACGGTGGCCAGAGAGTCCATCTGGGTAAGGCCAGGAACATTTGTAAGGTCTGGGCTCTCATGTCTTGGCTGAGGTCCAAGCTTGAAGAGCTTGGGACAAGGAGGGCCTTAGGGAACATTGACCCACGTCAGGGTCTAGGACTGTGGCCTGCAGATAATGAAGGGAGGGCTCACCAGTGATATGAGGGACTCAGGACAGAGACAGTGATGTTCGGGGGCATGAAACCCGGTGATGGAAACTGGGTGCCTTGGTCATTGCAGGCAGGGCCACAGGGCACCCTGGGATCTCAGAGCGGACAGGCCGTATGAAGGAGGAGAGTAAGTCCAGGCAGACATGGCTGGTGGGTAGAGGGAACTAAGGTGTGAGGTTGACAGTCACAGTTTCAAAGCAGTCAGAAAATTTGAAAACGAAGCGTCAGACATGGGCATTCAAGGGTATTCTGGGTAGGAAGGAGCCACAGAGCAGTATGTGAGCCAAAGGGGTCTGGGAGTCCCCATACCAAGGGCCTGTCCGTGAAGAAGCAGGACACTGGGGGAGGGGAGGACACAGGGCCAGTGTGTGATACAGAAAACAGGGACCAGCCTCTTGGAGGGGAACTGACAGAAGCTGGCCGGGGATCGGCATTCCAGCCCAGCACCTGGATTTGGGTCTGCGGAGGGCAGGCCCAGATCATGGGCATGGGGCTGAGGGGGCAGCTGGCAGCTGTCCTGGGCTCCAAGGTCCTCCAGCCTTTGGGCAGGAAGTGAATCCCCTTTCCCTCTCATCCATGGCCTGCTGCTCATGGACCCAGGGCTTGGGCGGGGCAGGGACAGGTGGTCAGGGACAGAGGAGACGTGGCAGGTACGCCAGGACCCTCAAATGGCAGCTAGACAGAGCTGAGAAGTGGTTTGGTGCAGCAGAAGCATGGATTTAGATTAGATAACCTGGTCTAATCCTGACACTGTACGTTACTGTGTGACCTCAGTTTACCATCTCTGAGCCTCCGCTTCCTCTTCTGTAAAATGGGGATATTCGCTATAGGGTGGTTGAAGAGATTAAATTAGAAAAAAATATATGAAAGTGCTCAGCACAGGTTGTTGCTCAACAGATGCCAGTTTCCCTCCTTTTACCTCTTTTAGCTCCTAGAGCAGGGTCGCATGTGTCTCAGGTGGGCTTCTGGGGAGTGGGAAGGCGGGGTGGGGGGGGAGAGAGGTGGGGTAGGGGTAGCATATGTGTTGGTAAAGTCCAGGAGCAGAGCTGGAATAGAACCTCAGCTTCTGGGTTAATCTGACTTGCACTTCATGGTGAATTTAGCCCAGTGGGTGCACAACGTGGGAAGTAGCAAGTGGGAGGGTTAAATCCCGGCAAGTTTCTGAGCCTCTGTTTTCTTGTCTGAAAAATGGGTTTATTAACACCTTACGTCCGGAGTCGTGTGAGGAGTAGCGATAATGCATGGAGAGCATTGCACCACTCGTGCACATATTAGGTCCATTCATATACGACAGTATGGTTGCTTTGGCCGCTGACACCTCTTCTGACCTCAGAATCATATCACCGTAAGGGGTTTCTCTCAGTGACCCTGGGGTCACAGAGAGAATGGGGAATACGAATGGTAGTTAGTGCTCCGGCGTCCTAGGGTTGGCTGAGGAGGGAGGACGCAGCGGGAAGCTGCCCTGAGGCCCCGGGACACTGCCAGGGGCAGAACAGGCACTCAGCAGTTCTCTCCCACACGTAGGGTGTTCCCAGGCAGGGGCCAGCCGGTTTGCTCAGGACTGGGCTGAGGTCTCGCTTGGGGTGGGGTGGGCGGTCTCTTCCCTGCAGGAGCATTGCCAGAGGCAGGCAGCACAGAGGTGGAGGGAGTCAGGAGGGACCCAGCATGGGTCAGGAGTTAGGGGTGATGGGGTGCCAAGCAGCTCTGTGCAGTCCAGAGGGAGCTGGCCCTGGGTTCGGTCCCTGGACAGGTCAGCTGCCTGTACCCTGGCCCTGATCCCAGGCCTGGTCCGTTACGGTGCACAGGGGACCAGGTGATGGACTGCACTCTTCTCTGGAGACAGGAGGACCATGCCGAGGATCCAGACATCTGGAGAGAGTCAGGCTGAAGCTGCTTCAGACTTCCCCCAGGGCCACCTTGCTCTGGGTACCACGGCTCTGGGGCAAGAGGATTCCAGAGTTCTGAATCCCTGTCTGTCACCTGCAAGCTAGAGACCTGGGGCAAGTCTAGCCTATCTGACTCTTTGTGTCCCTTTCTGGAAAATGCCCTCCTGTGTCAGGCCCCATGCAGCAGGGGGCAGAATCAGACCTGGTCCCTGGGCCTGGTGCTCTTGGTCAAGAAACTAGACTGTTTATTACTGCTGGTGTTTGGGGACTTCGGCAGTGGTTACAAAAGCACTCTGAAGGGGTGTGAAGCCACCGCACAAGCTCCGCCCCTGTCAGGTGTGCAGCCCCTGTATTTGGCAAATGGCCCCCAGTCCCCTTCCCCCGGGACACCCCTGGATCTGTCTGGACCTGCCAGGATCCTCTGGGCAACCTGTATAGCCCACCACCTCTCTGTAACGCACACAACACACACACACACACACACATACACAGCCATCACCGTATAAAGATGGGTCCCCACCCTCTCTCTGTTTCTGCCCTCCATCCTGAACCTCTCACTCCAGTGGTTCCACTCCTGCTTCCTGATCTGCTCTCCATCCCCCACTGCCCCCCAGCATCTGGCTACAAGAGATATTGGTTTGTCGATGGCCTTACCCCTTCAGTCTCACACTAACTAGGTCCTGCATCTCCAGATCATACTTCTGCCTCCCCTTCCTCCAACAAGATCTAGGAAATGTCACTCACTCTGTATTGGGCACTTGGGAACTAGCACAATGGGATGGTTGATGGACTGTTTTTTCCCAGTTTCCCGTCCTGTTCAGCCAGTGTCAAGGAGTCATACAACCCTGGGTTTGGACCCTGGCTCTGCTCCTTCCTAGCTGTGTGAACTCAGGCGAGTTGCTTTACCTTTGAAACCTGTTTCCTGGTCTGTAAAATGGGAACACTAATAGTACTTTCTGTGTAGGGCTGTCATAAAGATTCAGTGAGACCCTGTAGATGCAGCTTTTAGCACAGTGCCTAGCACGTAGTAGGTGCTTAATAAATGTTAGCTTCTGTTTTTTCGTGCCTAAGAAAATATTTGGAGTAGTCAGGAAGGATTATCTTCATTTATATACCCACCAAATAAATATTGATCTCCTTTGTTCCAGGCACTGCCCTAGGTACTGGGGATACAGCAGGGAGCAAAGCAGAGGAAATCCCTGCCCTGGGGAGTTTATATTCTGTTTGTTTCCACCCTGACAAACTCACCCTCTGCTGTCAGCCCACCTTTCCTCTCTGCATCTTCCCCTGAGGCAGTCTCTCCACCTTTTCTCCCCTTGCCTCAGCCTCCTCCCTCCAGACTCCCTGAATCTCACCTCCTGGCCCATCCTCTCGCTAAGCTCTGTATATGCTCCTCGCTTACCTGGAATGTGTCCTCTAGACATGTAAACCTAGCATATCCGAACTGGAACTCACACATCCAACCCCCCTCTCAAACCTCTTCTCCCACTGTGTTTCCTGAGGGGGGGGTCCCTGTCCCACCTCCAGCTATTCCTCCATCATCACCATCTTCATCGTTATCATCACCTCTTATGGAACACTTACTATGTCAGGCACTATTCCAAAGGCTTTTATTTATTTTTTTAAAAAATTATTTATTTATTTATTTTTGGCCGCATTGTGTCTTCATTGCCGCGTGCGGGCTTTCTCTAGTTGCGGTGAGCGGGGGCTACTCTTCATTGCGGTGTGCAGGCTTTTCATGGTGGTGGCTTCTCTTGTTGCGGAGCACGGGCTGTAGGAGCATGGGCTTCAGTAGTTGTGACTCATGGGCTCTAGAGTGCAGGCTCAGTAGTTGTGGCGCACGGGCTTAGTTGCTTCGTGGCATGTGGGATCTTCCCAGACCAGGGCTCGAACCCGTGTCCCCTGCATCGGCAGGCGGATTCTTAACCACTGCACCACCAGGGAAGTCCCCAAAGGCTTTTATTTATTAAATCATTTAATCTCTTGAAATCTCTAAGAAATAGTTCTGATTGTTTGCAGATGAGAAGACTGAGGCCAGAGTGGTTAAATGAAGAGACCAAGGTCCCACGACTCATAAATGGCAGAGCCAGGATTATTAGCAAAAAAAAAACAACCTAAAACATAAAATCTCAAGGCAGCCTGGCCTCAGAAGCTGTCTCCAAAGGCTGTGCTTTTCCTAAGGCTGTGCACCCTGCCCCGGGCCCTGTGGCCTCACCTCAGCCGTGCCACTCACCCGGGTCCCCTTCTTGTCCACAGGCCAAGCCCCTCTGGTCTGGGCTGTTGAAGAGCCCACTCATCTGTATCTCTGCTTCCCTCTCGCTTCACCCCAGACCCTGTTCCAAGGGCTGCCTGTGATCTTCTCCCTCACAAGGCGGGACCATGCATTTCCCCAATTTCCTGTTGTTGCTAAGAGATTCAAGACCAAACACCAAACTATTCGGAGCCTGGCCCTGAATAACCTCCCCACTGATTCCATATTCCACTCCACCCACCCCAACGCTCTCCCGCCTCCCGTGTCTCCCTCACCCCCTCTTCATTAAATCTTCATCCAGCCTCGAGTGGTGCCTCTACTGCAAAGCCCTGCCTGACCCTCAGCCAGACTCCACTGCTCTCCCCTGTGCCCTCACAGCGCTGGACCCCACTGGTCCAGACCATCGCTGGCTGACTTCACTCTGCTTGGGACTATCGTTTGCTGTTTGTGTCCTCCCACGTCCTCCACTGCCCTGTGATCCTCACAGGCCGGCACCATGTCCTACTCATCTCTGGGTCTCAGGGACTAACAGGGCCAGGTGCAGAGGAAACCTCAATGCTGAGATGAACAGAGCTGGCGTACACTGTCACTCGGTGATTCAGGGCAGGAAAGGTCCAAGTGTCTTTCTGTTTTCCCATCAAGTCTTGCTGTAGAAACCAGAAATGGGGGATGATTTCCCGATTGTTAAATCCCAGAAGGATGGCTGAGCTGAATGGGCCAGTAGAGGTCATCTGTGTTAATCCTTTATCTTTGAATTGTTGGACTGAGGCCTGAAAGGGGAAGACCTAGCCCAAGATCACTCAGCAGGGAGAAGTTGTGACTAGAATTCAGATGCCAGCATACTTTCTGCTTTGCTGAACTGTTCAATCTTTTCTTTGCTCTTTCTGTACATAAACTGCCTACTATAGTAATCCCAATTACTTCCACTGAAAATCAGCCCAAATCTCAAGGCTCTGGAACGTTCCCCTCTCCCCTTCCAGATAACCACATGCACGCTTCATTTTACACTGTTGTCATCACAATTTTGCATTCCCATTTTCTTTTTTTAAAAAATAAATTTATTTATTTATTTATTTATGGCTGTGTTGGGTCTTCGTTTCTGTGCGAGGGCTTTCTCCAGCTGTGGTGAGCAGGGGCCACTCTTCATCGCGGCGCGCGGGCCTCTCACTGTCGCGGCCTCTCCCGTTGCGGAGCACAGGCTCCAGACGCGCAGGCTCAGTAGTTGTGGCTCATGGGCTTAGTTGCTCCGCGGCATGTGGGATCTTCCCAGACCAGGGCTCGAACCCGTGTCCCCTGCATTGGCAGGCAGATT
Source organism: Balaenoptera acutorostrata (assembly GCF_949987535.1). Lineage (NCBI taxonomy): Eukaryota > Metazoa > Chordata > Mammalia > Artiodactyla > Balaenopteridae > Balaenoptera > Balaenoptera acutorostrata. The sequence goes on along the minus strand of NC_080072.1, from coordinate 48,989,050 downwards.
CTTAACCACTGTGCCACCAGGGAAGCCCCCATTTTCTTATTTAGTACTTTTTTGTAATACTTAAATTAAGTTCTTATAGAGAATGGGGTGTATTTCTGGGTTGCTTATTTTTGTCCATTGAAGTTTCACGTGAGATTCATATCCATCAACACACCGTTTTAGTTGTTGTCGCTTTATGTTTTAACATCTAGTGGGACTAGTCCTCCTCTCATTAGCCATCATTATCAGAATTTTCTTTGCTTTTCTTAGTTTTCTTTTCCTCCAGATAATTTTTACCTGGGTTATCTAGAGGAATCAAGGGCAGGGAAATAGTTTATCCCAGGCTGCCCTAATCTTGGGCATCGATACAGGTCAATTGAATTGGGTACTCTTTTTTAAAAAATTTATTTTATTTAATGTATTTATTTTTGGCTGCGTTGGGTCTTCGTTGCTGCGCGCGGGCTTCCTCTAGTTGTGGCCAGTGGGGGCTACTCTTCGTTGCGGTGCGCGGGCTTCTCATTGCGGTGGCTTCTCTTGTTGTGGAGCACGGGCTCTAGGCGCGCGGGCTTCAGTAGTTGTGGCACGTGGGCTCAGTAGTTGTGGCTCGTGGGCTCCAGAGTGCAGGCTCGGTAGTTGTGGCGCACGGGCTTAGTTGCTCTGTGGCATGTGGGATCTTCCCGGCCCAGGGCTCGAACCCGTGTCCCCTGCATTGGCAGGCGGATTCTTAACCACTGCACCACAAGGGAAGTCCCGAATTGGGTACTCTTAACTCGTGGTTCTGAAAATGGAAAAGAGGCCCACTGATTGGGTGAAACAGAAGGAAGTGGTGGCCCCAACTTCCTGACCACCCCCTCCCTTGCCATCCCGGGAGGCAGGGCAGGATGCCTGCCCAGTGGTAGGCGTGCTCCCTTGGGATGGATGTAGTTGGTACTGGTGATCACTCAGTGACTGTGAGTTTGCCTGAAACTGGGAGCCTCTCGGCAGCTGCCTACGTGGGGTGGGGAGCCCGGGGAACAGGCCTGGCCCACGCATCCTCTGAGGTGCACCACCAGCCCTGCAGCCTTCCCACCTCCCTGGCAAGGGTGCAAGCTTGCCTCAGAGTCTGTCTCCACCCTTAGGTCTTTTTGCTTTGGTGCAAGAGTTTGCCTCTCACTGCCCACTCTCCCAAAGTTGTTACCTCAAAGACAACACCTCACCTCTTATTAGCCCATTTACCCCTAAAAACACTCACCTGAGGTAACAGAATGGACACCTAATTATATCAGTAACCCAACTGCTTTGTGAGACAAAATTTAGGAACACTTTTTTTTTTTTTTTATGTGGGAGTATAGTTGATTTACAATGTTGTGTTAATTTCAGATGTACAGCAAAGTGATTCAGTTATACATATACATGTATCTATTCTTTTTCAGATTCTCTTCCCATATAGGTTATTACAGAGTACTGAGTAGAGTTCCCTGTGCTGTACCGTAGGTCCTTGTTGATTATCTATTTTTAGGAACACTGCTGATTGACACTAGTCAGCAGGGCAAAGCAAACGCTTTGCCTTTCTTGTCATAGAACCCTGGTCCACAAACCATCTTGGCCTATGCCCTTCTGTCCTCAGGTCGTCACCTAAGGGATCCTTAAGAAATCCCTGTACATTATCAAGTTTCAGAATCCCCTTCAAATTTTTCTTTGAACTAAGTGAAGTCTAATTTAGGAAAAATTACTATCTTTAAAATAGTCTTCTTATCATGTAGGAATATATTAGGAATCTCCATTCAAGTTCTTTTTATAAATCTCAATGATATTTTATAATTTTCTTCATGTGGATCACAAATAAGTTTCACTAATATTTTAAAACATTTCACACATGATCTTGCCATTGTAAATGAGATCTTTTTTTTCAATCTGTAAACGATGATTATTTTATAATAATAATAGAAGTGTTATTGACTATTTTCTTTTTCTCTTTTTATCTGGTGACTTTATTGAGCTTTCTGATTCTAGAGGTTTTCTCATTGATCCACTTAAGTTTTCTCAGGATCCCAGTACAGTGTGCCTTTTGCAATAATATAAATTATGACTCTGCTTCCTAATACAGTAGACTAATGAGTGTGCATCAATGTCACCCTCAGGAACTTTTAAAAAATTGGGGTAGTTTGTTTGGCTCCATCCCCACAGAACCGCCACCCTGGGGCTCAGCAGTGGGGCCTGGGACTGGAAGGGGTGAGGGTGGGAGGTAAATTCCAGACCAAGGAGACAGCCTCTGCTGAGGTTGGGAGAACATGAGCCTGACTTGTCTGAAAGCAGACCAGTATGGCTGGAGAATGGAAATTTGATCGGTTTCGTGGATACTTAAAATTTTTTTTGGTCTGTGAGCAAGGGAAGTCAGTGAAGGATTTAAAGCAGCAGGTGCAATGGTAGATTTGCATTATGAAAAGATCACTCTCACTGCCATGTGAGAATAGACTGCAGGGGAGCCGGAGGGAAAGCGGGTGCAGCTCATTATGTAACAGCAGTTCATACATCTCCTTACGATGTGTCAGGCGCTGTTTGAAGTGGTTTCTGTATATTAACTCTTAAGTCTCCAGGTGCGCAGGGAGTTTGTGGCAGAGCTTACTTGAAGCCAGCAGGTCTGGCTCCAGAGTGGACACCTGAAGCACACAGGTGATCCCACAGATGAAGTAGTATGAACGAGGGTGGTGGCATTGGAAATGGTGAGAAGATTGAAGAAGGGGACCAGCTGAAGAGATATTTAGGGTTTAATATAAGCAGGACCTGGTGATGGATTGGATATGGGGTGGTGGGGGGAGGAAATATCAAGGTACCAGTTTTTCCACATATTTGTGACCATTTGGAGTTTTTCTAGGACTTGTCTATTTACTTTTCCATTGGGTTGTTCATGTGTGCTTATCACCTCTACTCTTTTTCCTGGGGAAGGAAGGAATTCAGACCCATTGCCAGGGTGTGTTCTGCATCTCCCATGTGTCTTCTGGGTGTATGGCTGGGTGAGGGATGGTCTCTGCTCACCATACGTTTGCTTAGGGGTATGAGAGCAAGGTGGGCCTAGTCTGAGTGTTCCCTACTCAGCTCTCCCAGGGCCTCTGGAGTGGGAGGTGGGAAATGTGCGTCCTTTTAATGTAAATTGTCAGATGGGGCCCTGGATACTGGAACTCTAGTGATATTGGAGGCCTTAGACACTATCTAATCCAACCCCATCATCTTATAGATGGGTACACCAAGGCCAAGAGAACTGGGAAGAGATTTGTTGATGGTCATGTAGGAGGCCAGGGACTTAGTCAGACCTGGAATTTAGGTCTCCCAACATCCAAGACACTAAAGGCATGTTTGGATCAAGTGAGGACATTGGCCAACAGTATTAGCAAGTGTCTGGTCACCTGCCCTGGTCGGGGTCCAGGGACAGTGTATCAGAGCCAATAGGTGGGATGAGGCAAAGTAAAAAATAGGTTGGGTTGAGCCAGAGAAATGGGTTCTAATCACTCCTGAAAGCCAGATGGGCTGAGGTGTGAGTATGGGGAGCTGGGACCTAGCAGAGGGATGTGGGGAATTTTGGAGCAGATGTTTAGGAGGCTGGGGCAGAGTGGAGGGTGACATGAGCTAGAGGGACACACAGCACCTCCCAGGGCCCCACCGGATGGGGAGGGGAGACCTTTGAAGTCCATTCTGAGGGCCAGCCCAGCCTGCCCACCTCCAGGGAGACCACAGAAGTCTTGACGAGTGTGAGGGCCCGGACAGGGCCAAATGGCCTAAGAGGATCCAGCCAAAATCCAGGGCCTCATCCCACTGAGCAGAGCCCTTCACTCCTGCCACCTGCCCCATGCCAGCCTCAGGGTGGTGGGATCAGGAAAGGGGCAGGATCTGCGGCAGCAGGGAGGGTGGTGCCTGCAGGGGAAACGTGAGAGAGGGTGGGCTGTGATGAGGACCAGGAATCAGGGAGAGAGATGCAGAAAGAGGTCCGAAGCAGCCTGGAGTTGGAGAAAGGCAGAGGTGGGTACCGCCCCACCCAGCCCCACCAGCCCTGGGCACTGTCTCACCTGAGGTCTAGAAGGGGCTGCCCAGAGCTCAGAGGTGCTGAGGCGGAGGGGCCCTCTCCTCGCCCCCCAGAGCCCAGGTAGGGCAGCAGCCGCTGGGACTGTCTGTTCTCATCCTCCTCTGAGATGGGCCCAGGCCCTGAAGCACAGGCTTTGGCCAAGGCGAGTAAATCCTTGCTGTTGTGACCACCCACAGCGCTTATGCTTCCTTTCGTATAATAGCTCCTCAGGGTTGCTGTGAGCAATCAGTGAGATAATACAGGTACCGCTCAGCACAGTGCTGGCTCCACACCAGGGCTCAATAAGTGGAAGCTCTAATTACTACATGTTGTTACATCCCCGTGGTGCTTTGGACTTTCTCGACACAGCGATCACAGGTTCACGTTCCTTCTCTGCGTTCAGCCTCACACACCCTATGCGGTAGGCAAGAGGTGCATTGTCCCCACTTAATAGATGAGGAAACTGAGGCGAGCCCAGGCAAGTGGTTCCCTGGCCACCCAATGAGTTAGCAGCACAGAGAGGACAAGAATTCAGTTCTAAGTCTAGTGTGTTTTCACTGCTGTGTGTTTCTTCTATAAAATGCAAGACTTTCATCCTTATTTCAGAGTTGAGCAGACTCTAATCACCTTCCTTTGTCTCCTAACAGCCCTGCTGTAAAGAGTTAAAATATCAGAGAAATGTAGTGCTGGAAGGTAGCCTTCGAGAACATCCCACCCCCTGAATTTCATGAGGCACAGGGAGGCCACATACTCACTCAAGGTCATATAGCACATCAGCAACAAAGCCAGGACTGGAATCTGGGTCTGGTGTTCTTTCATCTATACCTGCTGCCTCTGTAGGTCTTAGGGACTTTTCTCCCCATTTCAGAGATGAGAAAATCCAATCTAATCCCCTAGCTCTACCTTAGAGGACATCGCTTCTTCAGTGACCTTAGAATGGCTGGTGGCTTTAGAATCTGATTAGAATCTTATATTTATGAACCATTAGCAGCAAAAGGGAAGGGCCACGGAGCGAAAAGATGATGTGTTAGGGGTAATAAACTTTGGGAATAGTTTAAATTGCATTTCAGGGTCTGATTCCTCTTGCTAGAGAGATGGGTTTGCGAATTCAGAGTAGGGTTGTTTAAAATGTATTTCACATTTTAAATAACCGTGGTTTTCTTAGATGAGGGGGAAAAAAAACTGGTCAAAACCGCAAACTCATAGGCTTTTCTGAAAGGTTACAAAATAAAATGTTCTTTGCTGGAGGATATAAAGGCAGTGGCTCTCTGTTTGACAAAGGAGAGGGCTCTGCTAGATAAATCTTGCATTATGAACAAATGAGAACTCCCTCCCTCCCTTCCTGATCAGCTTAATTCATTGTTGCTTATCTGCAAATCCAATAACGCTGGTAAAACAAACCCTTCCTGCAGGCTGAGGACAGGGGCCTGGGCACTTCTCCTCAGAAACCTTTTCCTATTTATAACCTCAGCGCCTGCTCCTTGGAAAGCTGGTCTTAGATGCCCTGTGGGGAAGCAGGCAGGGATGCTGTGCTTCAGCTCCGGGTCTCCCAGCCACACCCCACCCCGGTCTGGGTCCTCTGAGCAGAAGAAGCTCAGCAGATCCTCAAAGTGGAGCTGGTAAACTGGGCAAAGAGCAGGTATTAAGTATACTTCCCGCACTTCCCCATCCCCCTCCAAGATATTGATAAATTTCCCGGCTCAAAATTGCCGACGTTTTTAATGCCTGCGTGCATTGGAGTGTGGCCACCTGGGTGCCACCTCGGTAATATATCATACTACATGAGGTGACTAAGGATATTTCAATTGCACAGCTTTTAAAATATTATTTATTAATTTACCAAACCCCCTGTGCGCTGTTTGTCTACTGTCTGTCTCCCCCCGGCCACGGTGGCAGGGCGTTGTCTGTGCTGTGGAGGGGTCCCCAGGAGGTCTAAGGAGCCGAAAGCTGGAGTTAAGAGGAAGCCAGCACCTGGAAGGAGGGACCACCTGAAAAGGAGGATGTGGTCCTAGGGTGGCCTCACTGATGGACTGGACTGCGTCTTTCTCACCCTGGGCAACTTTTCCTGAGACCATTTGTGCATGTGCCAGTGTATGGAGCTTCTTTATAGGACATTAAACTTTCCTACAGTATTGTATCTCATAAACCTGTTCCTCTGTCATTAAATTCCTCATAAAGGATGCTCAGTGATCCATCCTATGAACGTAGAATTATTTACTTAACCAAGTCCCAACTGATAGACGCTTTGTAAACCCCAGCTCCTGCCAATTTCCCCCATTAGAAATAAAGCTGGTACTTATTCTTCTTAAGTGATAGTCCCTTTTAGAAACTGACTATGGACTCATTTTACCTTTCTCTGATTAAAAAAAAAAAAAAAAGAAAGCTGGGATGACTATCTCTGTACATAAACTTTTGACTCCAGTGCATGTTTCCCTTGGCTAGATTTCTAGGACAGGAATTAATGAGTTGAAGGTCTAAGGCCATCATCGTTGGGTTTTCGCTAGAGGATAGCCATTACGCTGTGGGCTCTAGAACTCTCAGCTGCCTGAGTTTGATTTAAACTCTTTCACTTATTTCCTGTGGGACTTTGAGCAGGTTATGTAACCTCCTGTTTCTTCATCTGCAAAATGGGGATAGTAACAGTACCTACCTCATAGTGTTGTTGTGAGGATTAGATGAGAGAAGCCATGTGTAGCTGTTGGGTTGAATAGGCATGACTCATGAGATGGAATCATAAAGTCAACCTTATTTTTGTGTCCTGTGGTCTCTTTAATTTTATTCTTTGAGGCTGTTTTTTCCCCCTAAACCTAGATGAAAGTGAGGGTAAGTCCCATGACTTTTCTGGCCGTTTCCAGGTAACCAAAGGTTGTCCTGTCAGTAATTAATATGTCCTGTCTATTGTGATTAAAAAAACAAACTTTAAACTTCAGAGTTACACCAGCTTCTCTTGCCCATCCCAGTCTACTGCAGGCCAGCTGCTTGTGGGAGAAGGTCCATCCTGCAGTTCTGACCCTCTCCAGGGTCCAAGGTGAAGGCACAAAGCAGGAGAGGAGAGGGGCAGGAAAGTTCTTCCCTGACTGATATTCTGATGAGCTGGTGTCACACTCTCTGGGCCGTTGCTATCGTTGGGGTGTTTTGTGGGTTCTTAGGAACCATTCCATCACTGGGATGTCTCCCCAAGCAAAGCTCCCTTGATGCGGGTGATGCTTTCTCACCATGGCTCATCCTATGGACCCATTCTCAGGCCCTGGGAAAGCTGAACTCATCCCCTCCCGCACTGTGACCTCCCCCTGACAAGGGGGCCCTCTGGGCTGGGATCTAAGACAGTCACACCTGTTCTTCATGCTGGGGCCCACACTGGTCCACAGGAGATAATCCTGTATCCATCACCCCGCAAACCTGAGAGCACAGGCTGACCCTGAAGCGGCAGCACCTTCTTAGCCATCAGGACAGGCGTGACTCAGATGCCCCAGCACTGTGGTCCCAAGACTACTGTGACCACACACTGAGCTCCCCTCAAGCCTCTCTCCGGACTGGAGGTGAAGGCCATAACCCCTCCACCCCTCCCACTCAGGGCTCACTGGACCCTGGTGGCTTTCTCTAAAACTCCTTTTCAACCTCCAACAACCCTTTTCTCAGCCTCCTATATTTTGTATGTACCAGAAACGTGCCAGCTAATGGTACGGCCTCTTCTCCATGTCGCATTTGGTGGTGTCCCACCTCACTCTGGAACGTGATACCTATCGCCTCGGAGCCTCACTGAAGTTCCATTTCATCACCCTATTGCCCATATTGCTTTCATGAAACATGTAGAGGGTGCCCAGCATAGAGTATGTTCTCCACAAATGATGGTCACATCTGATCCAATCTCATAGGCTCTCCATGTACACTGACTTCATCACCATTACCTTTGGTTTTCTTCCTATTACTTTGTTTTATGCTTTCTGAGTCTTATGTTTCCTTTAGACTATGATCATTTTTTTTCTTTTTTCCTTTTTTTTTTTCCTGGCTGTGCGCTGTGGCGTGTGAGATCCTAGTTTCCCGACCGGGGATCGAACCTGCATCCCCTGCATTGGCAGCACGGAGTCTCAACCACTGGACTGCCAGGGAAGTCCCTAGACTAGGGTCACTTTTGTTGTTGTTGTGGAGATTTTTATTTGCTATTCTCTTAGGCAGTGAGACAAAATAGACATATTGGTTTTTTACAAAATTATTTATTTATTTATTTATTTATTTTTGGCTATGTTGGGTCCTTGTTTCTGTGCGAGGGCTTTCTCTAGTTGCGGCGAGCGGGGGCCACTCTTCATCGCGGTGCGTGGGCCTCTCACTATCGCAGCCTCTCTTGTTGCGGAGCACAGGCTCCAGACGCACAGGCTCAGTAGTTGTGGCTCACGGGCCTAGTTGCTCCGCAGCATGTGGGATCTTCCCAGACCAGGGCTCGAACCCATGTCCCCTGCATTGGCAGGCAGACTCTCAACCACTGCGCCACCAGGGAAGCCCGACATATTGTTTTAAATTCTGCTAGTGGTTACCCTACATTTTTCCACAGACATCAGTAAGCCTATTTATCTCACTTTAATCCTGTGTAATGGGGCAGTGGTCTTTGTATATTCTGCAGTTTGAAGGGGGATTTCAGAGGGCGCTCTCTGGCTGTGCATGCATGAGCCACCATCTTGCCATGACATCTGTCCAACAGCTTTGCAAGGCACTGGGCTCTGGTGTAGGGGGTTTCATCTCTGCCTTGGACTTTACCATTCACCATCTAACAGTTTTCAATACCTCTGGTCTTGTCTCCCTTTATCCTCCATTTTGCTCCCAATTCTCTCTTTCTAAAAGGTACATCTGGACAGGTTACCCTTGGCTTAAAACCCTTTAGTGGTTCCCCACTGGCTGCAGGATAAAATCCAAGCCCCCCAGCTGGGTGCTCAGGGGACCATGTGACCTGACCCTTGCGCCACACTGAACCACTCACCAATATGCCACCACATTAGGTGATTTGTACCTAGGTTTGCACTTGCATTGGTCATAGACTCTCACATCCGCTGCCTTTGTTCATGTCATCCTCTTTGTCTAGAATGCCCTTTGGTGAAAGAGCCCAGGACCACGCCTGGCCAGCCATAGAATCTCAGGAACTGTTAAACTTCCCCCCCACTTCCTTTCTTATCTGTCTATCAAAACCCTCCTCAGGACTTCCCTGGCAGTTCAGTGGTTAAGACTCTGTGCTTCCACTGTAGGGGGGGGGGTGTGGGTTTGATCCCTGGTCAGGGAACTAAGATCCCGCATGCCTTGCAGTGCGGCCAAAAAAAAACACAAACCCTCCTCATCCTTCAAGGTCCAATTCAACTATCATCCTTTCTTATTCTCAGGAAATGCTTGTCCTAACCTGATTCCCCTTCCTTCAGTACCATTGGCTGTTCCCAACACTTTGTACACCTGGATTGTGACTCCAGAACCTTGGTGCTTTCTGTCTCTCCTGCCAAACTGAAAGCTCCCTGAGAGCAGGGTTGAGCCTGACGCCTGCCAAAGTGCTGCATGGACCCTTGAGCCCAGTTGGGTTGAGCTGCTGTTTGGTTGATTGCATTGCCTCCCTCAGAATGTGAGGGTACAACGCCAAGCTACGAGGCAGGACGCCTTGGGACCTGGTACCCAATCTGAATAGATATTCTTTTATTATTTATATCCTTTTGCTTCCAAAATTGATGAGAGGTGGCCCACACTCAATAAAACAGTTAAATTAGAAATAGAAAATTTAAGACTCCACATGGAAGTAGCAAGGTGCCAAAACGCTAACCTTCTTCCTTGGATGAACGAGCCTTGCTGAGGGGAGCTTGCACTGGGGTCCTCTCCAGCTGGGATGGCAGATGTGAGGGTCTCCTTCGGGTTGTTTCTGTTCCCATGCATTCTTTCACTCCACTCACAAACCATGCCTATGTTTGAAAATGCCTAACATGCAAGGAGGAGAATTTAAATTCACAGCAAATACCTCATCCTTGAGGAACTGGACAGGTGGTGAGGAGGCCGTGTGGGTTTGCTATGTTTCAGTAGAGATAACCTTGTTCCTGGGCTAAATTTAGAAAGCTTAGGTACTTCTTCAAGGGTCCGTGTACAGCACAGCTGTATTTTAATCACAGCTTAGTACAGTATTCTTCACATTGCTTTCTGAAGTGGCTTTTTGGTAGAAGCCAAGGGCCTAGGCTTAAAATGTCAACCAGGGAAGTCATCTAAGCAGCAAAACCCACCACCAGTTCTGAGTTGAGTGTGAACACTCACACATCGCCGTAGAACTCACAGAAGCACCCGCTTAGATCCTCCCCATGCACACACATCAACATACCAACTAACACATGTTCCCGTGCAGACCCATTCTGACTGCACGGACACCTTACACACACACACACACACACACACTCATGCACACACGCATACATTGCACACAGCCCCACTGGCTCCCCCATATCCCATGTGCACACACAGCCTCGGCAGGAAGAGACACGGAGAGCTGTCTTATTTCTGCACCTCACTCTGACTCCAGATTTTGCTCCCTTAGGACAGAACTTAAAGTGTCTATTTAATAGATTCAATTATTCCAGGCTCCTGAGACCTTCCAACTTGATTCTGATTGCTTTAAGGTGTCAGATAATTTGGGAATAAAGGGGAAAAGCAGCCTCAGGTTCTTGAAGAGGAAGTCGTCTAAGCTCATCTCTGAAGTGGTAGCTGCTGATGGTCTGGAGGGTGGGGCTGACCTCTTGCTTCCGTGCAGGGTTCTGTCCATAGGTCCTGACAGACAGAGGCCCTCAGGTAGTGATTTGCTATGCTGCCTTGGTCTCCAAGGCAGGGACCAGTCCCTTTCTGCTGCCCCTCCTGGGAGCCCGACAGGGGTGAAAACGGAGGCCCAGACCAAGTGTCCCAGCAGGCAAGGAAACAGCCCTACTTTTTGCCCCCTGCACCCTACTCTGGGGTGAATTTTTTTGTCTGCTCTCTGTCCCCATTGACAGTGATAGCTCTTGGAGGCTGATAATCAGAGGTCACAGCCTTTGGCAAGCGTCAATGCTGTGCCAGATGGAGATGGATATGACCTGTCCACTCCAGAAGCCTGAAGAGGGAGGCTGGCTGTGTGTTCGTGCGTGCATGTGCCCTGCAAGAACTGTGATAGGCAGGAGGAAGCTAAGGACAAGGGCTGTGTGTGAATCCTGGCCTCACCATTGACCAGCTGTGTGACTTTGGGCAAGAACTTTGCCTTCTCTGTGCCTTAGTTTCTTCTGCTATAAAATGGGTATGATAATAGCACCTACCTCCTAGGGTGGTTGTGAGGATTACATGAGTTATAGTATATAGCTAGCACCTGATGCTCAGCAAATGCTCCAGATGTCCTGGTTATTGTTTTTATAGCAAATGGGTCAGGCTGCAAGGCTGGCAAAGTCCTGGGGTGGGGAGTCCCGGCTGTGGACCCAGGGCAGCAGGATGGGGCCCTCCCTCAGCCCATCTGGCTGTCCTTACACTCTCTCCCCACCAGTCAGGCAGTCAAAGGATCCCACATGGACACTTTTCTGGCATGGTTGGGGGGATGGCACTGCTGAATCCAGGGTACACATGAGGACACCCACCTGCAGTGTGGAGACGGTGCCCCTCAGCAGACCCCTCCAAGATCTTCTGGTCTCTCCTCCCTGCTTCTGCCAGCCCTGCTGTGGACTTGCTGTCCTTCACCTCAACATGCCACAGTTTGCTTTAAAGTTGGTGCTTGTCACAGCCAGGACCTCCTCAGTGCTCAGAAACTTTAAGATTATCTTTGTTGAGAGGTTTTTGCCTCCGTTTAAGTGTGGCCCTTAGAAAGGGCTTTGGAGGGCAGAGGCCCTGGTTCCTTTCCAGCTCCATGGCTATCAAGCTTTATGTCCTTGGGCATCTTAGCCTTCCTGAGGCTTTATTCTCTGGGAAACAGGAACAACTACTTGCCTCTCAAGGCTGTTGTGGAGATTAAGTAATATAAATTTACAAGGGCTGGGGACGCAATAGACGGTAAATGTATCCTTGTCTTGACTCCTATAGCTTAGAGGGGAAGGACTCCTCCGGAATGAGGAAACACCTCCTTTACTAAAACCAAAGAAAGAAGGTTCCCCGGGCGGCATGTGAGAACTGGAGGCGGCAGGGAGGGGGGAAGGTCAGCCTCCATGCTTCGGACCTGAACGTTCCCCAGGACCTCTTTCGGTCTTTTTTGGCATCATTCCCTTCCTATACAACTGGGTCCCACCCCCTACTTCTCCCCTCCCCCTCCATTTGAGCATAGGTTTCCCATCCCTTAGTGGAGATAGGTAGGCCAGGTAGGCGGGTGTTAGAATTATCCCCGTTTCACAGAAGGAGAAACTCAGGCTTGAGGTCGGAGACCCGCTCAGTGACAGCGCCTGTTCACCCAAAGTGGGCTCAGGCGCGGTCACGTGTGCGGAGCCTGGGGACCCGGGCTTTCGGTGAGGGGGATGGGGGCGTCTGGGACGCCGGAGCCGGTCTGGGGGTGGGGTCTCCGCCGGGGGCGGGGCGAGGGAGGAGGGGGCGGGCCGCCGCCGCCACCACGCAGAGCTCGGGCCCTGGGCGCGGAACCCAGCCCCTCTGGCGGCGTCGGGCGGTGCGGACGGCCTCTCCCGCCTTCACGCGCGCGCACGCCCGCCCGCGGCGGCCCCGCGCACTCCGCCGCTTCGCCCATCGCGCCGCGCAGGCAGTCGCTCGCCGAGCCCGCGGCCGGAGCCCTGGCGTGCAGCGCGGGCCTCGGCGGGGCCCAGCGCCCCGGCCCGGGAGGATGCGGCCCTGGGCGGCCCGGGAGCTGAGCAGGGCCCCCGCGCCGGCCCCCGCGGGCCCCGGCCTCCGGAGCCGCAGCTGCCGCCCCGCCCCCGAGAGACATGACTTCCAAGCCGCATTCCGACTGGATTCCCTACAGGTACGCGGGCGCCGGCCCCCACCTTCTCTTCGACTGGGGGACTCGGGCCTGGCCCACCACCCTCCAACGCTGAGGGCTTGGGGCAGGGTCGAGGGTGCCGGGCCAAGGTGCCCACCACCCCGAACTCGGAGCGCAGGGCTGGCTGGGGACACTGGACTGGGGCGCAGGGCAGCTGTACCCTCCTCATCTGGCCGAGCCCCGGGGGCGCGGGTTGGAGGCTCTGGGCCTTCCTGCCCCAACTTTGGGGGCCCCAGTGGACTGAACTAGCCTGCTTCGCTCCCCCACTTATCCGCCGGGGTTGCTGGAAGAGGCCAGTGCTCTGGGCCTGTGTGGGCCTTGTTGGGGCAGTCAGTGCCATGTGGCTGCCTGGGGAGGGAGTGAACGATGCTGAGCCCCCTCCTAGGCCTAGCACACCGGTCTTAACGCCAGTATAGCAGCGTACACACACCCATACATCTGCAGGCATGCATCCACAGGACCAAAGACTCTCCTGCTGGTCGGTTCACACACTCAGGGCATGAATTCCTGGAGACAGTCAATCCGAACCTAAAGCGCGCACACACACACACACACACACACACACACTGATTCTCGGGCTCACACAGGTGTACTCCTGCCTATCCGTGCACATACACATCCTATATTTGGGGAATACCTGCCTCCCACTACCCACACACAAGACTACTCATATCTTTCAGAGAGTCAGAAATCCACTTGCTAACTGGTTTATACCTGGACACACACCAACTCACAATACATGAGAACTGCTTTCACGTGCACCAGAGCACCTAGGAACCCAGGCACACTCAGGGAAGTATGGCCACCTGATGTTCCCTGATGCTGTGGTCTGTCCCGAGGACAGCTGGGCTTTCCTGCCTGTGTGGAGGTCGGGGTGGGGGAGGGGTCCCTGGGGCTTGCACAGGTGCAGGCCTTTCTACATCCACTCTACTCCATTCTCTTCATTACCACTGGAAAAGAGCTCATTGCCATGGCAGCACCAGATCCTTGGCCACCCATTGGCTCCTTGGTTGCCATGGGCTACGGGGCTATCTCCAGGCCTCCCCTGAGAGGCATGTGTGTAAAAGGGGTGCCCGCTGCTAAGGTCCACTATGTTCTTGCTGGCCCAGGTGCACATGCTTGTGGCTGGTAGGCACAGACTCTCCAGACCTGCCTTGTAACGCAGCCTACCCTCAAAGGGAACTGATTCCAGTCACTGATAGAAAATAATTCTGACAGAGCTCTTCTATGAGTCTGTCCAGACAGCATCCAAAATGGAAACCAGCTGAAACCGCCTGAGGCTTGTTAAAAGCAGATCCTTCTACAAACAAGCACCTGTCACTGGCCTGGGGATTCAGAGTTTCTCTTGAGAATTGTTGTTGTCTCTAATCTCAGCACCTTTGGGGGTTTCAGGGCTTCCCAAGTTAGAATTTGTGGGTGCCCCTCCCACCAACACACACACGTGTGTGCACACACACAGGTCAACCCAGGGTTTCCGGCAGATGTATACAATCACACCTCAGAGTCTCACATAGACCAGGAGATTCTCCCATCAGGGGACCGGGGCTGTGCTGACTCAGGAGGGCTGTCACCCTGCACAGGTCATCCCGGCTGGGGGCACAAGTCGTTTCCGGTGCGTCCTGGCCTTCTTGACACATGTGGGCTAAGGACCTTCTAGAAGATAGCGCCGCCACACAGAGTATCATTAACCTTTTCTAATCACCCAGCAGAGGTGCCTGGACAGTGCCTGTGGGCTCAGAGGCCTCTAGTGCTGTGGAAGTACCTGAACGGGGGTGCTGATGGCAGGGTGGTGGCCACAGACTAACTCAGGAGGCAGGGAGGACAGGGGAAGCACATGGGGCTGGGATATGACGGCGTGTTTAGGATATGGCAAGCTGGGGGCCAGGCCAGATCGTGGTTCAAGAAAACCTCTCCCAGGAGCCAAGGACCAAAGCAACTTGTAGAGTGAGTACACAGGTCTTAGAGAAAGTCTGCCTCAAACTGGGGAGGCTTAAGCCTGCCTCTGGGAAAGAGGGCCCTAGGGAGGTCGGGTCGTCTCTGGAAAATGGCTCTGTCCTCTGGTGGCGAGTGCCCAGGCACTGGCATCCTGCAGAGAGTGATTTGGCACTTGCCCCAGCCTAGGCCCAGCAATCCCATCCCCTCATTCCTTTCTTGAGCCCACACACTCCATCTGGAGCACAGAATCCTGCCACCCCGAAGCCCAGCCCCAACGAGCAGCTTGGCACCCTTGTGGCCCTGCCCTGTGCACTGTCCCAGGGCTCTGCCACCCTGCCTTCTTGCTCTGTGGCAGGGAGGGTAGGTGTCTAGCTGGGGGCGGGCTGTAGTCAGAAGTTGCCAGACTCTCTCCTGCCTTGCTGGGGTCTTTCTGAGCCTGCACTGTGCCTGGGAAAGCACTGGACTTGGGTGTAGACTTCCAGAATGGGGAGATCTGGCTGAGAGGAGATGCAAATTGTCTTCTGCACTAGCAGGGCTGCTGATTGCAGTCAAAGCCACATGCCTGCCTGATTACAGAGAAAACTGGGACAGAAGGCGGCAAGGCAGTGCACTTGCAGATGAGGGGGATGGGTACTTGTGCACGTGTTTTCGTGTGGGGTTTCCCTCATGTCAGAACTGGAATGTGCCGTTTGGCTTGGGGACCAGAGGTCGGTCGATATCTCGTTAGCTCTCCTGGTGAGGGTTCTGCTGTCTCTGTGGTGGTTGCACCTGCATCCCCTGGGCCCGGCTCCTTTTCTTTGAAGCAGTGACAGCTGGTGATAATCATCTTAAGGGTAATTGTGACTCAGTTTATAATGATCACGGATTAATCTCGCATTCTGACTTAGAAGGGAGCCATTTAGTTTATAAAGTGTAACAATTGGAATAGCTTTTTGCCTTTTTTACTATTATTACTACTACTGGTTTCTATTTCTGCCATTGTCTTCACCTGTGTTCTTGAGGAGCATTAACTGTCCCTGGTTCATGATTTTACAACTTTTTATGGGTTGTAGGTGGAGTGCCGAGAGTCAGGAAAGCCTGCTGCCCACAGGTGTATTGGAGGGTGGGAGTGATGGCCAGCCCTGTCCTCAGTGCTCTGTCTGCACGGTCCTGCGGCCGTTGCCCGGTGTCTCCCTCACCGGGCCGTGCACTCCTGGAGACCAGGGACTGCTTCTGGAGAGCAGCCTGTTTGCCTGGCATGACCCAGCATGGACATGATGCCCACTACTTTGAATCAAAGTGGCATCCCCAGGTAGATTTTAGGACTTCCTGGCTTTCCTGGCGCCACACCTGTGTTCTCAGCACACCTGAGGGCTGTGGTACTCTCCCCTCACAATGGGGCTTTCTCAGTGCTGCTGGAAAAGCACAGCTCTAGGTCAGAGAATGAGAACCTCAGGCAGGAGTGGCCCTCACAGGCTGTCCAGTCCTCTGTGTGAATGCTCCCTGTAGCATCCCTGTGAACAACCTCCGTTCAGGTGGACGAGAACGTTAGAAAATTCTGTGTTGCGGTGGTGAGCCTAAGCCCGTCTCTGGGTTTCCCCTCCTCTTGGTCCTCGTTAAGATCCTCCTGGTACATCTCACTCTGCTTACTGGGGAATGGAATTAAACAAGACTCTGCTTAAGCAAGACTCTGAGTCGTTCAGTTCTCCCTCTGGGAGGAGCCTCAGAGGTGCCCAGACTCTGGCCCCTTGCTTCACTTCTGGCAACAGGAAGGAAGAGCAGAATCTCTGCTCCTAGTTCCACAGGGAGTCTCTCTCCTCTCCCACCCTGAGCGTCTTTGGGAAGTCTTCTTGCTGCTGCCTGGGGTGGAAGGAGCAGGACGCACAAGGTTGACAGATGATTCAGGGAGCAGGGATCCTGCGGATGCCCTCAGATTGGTCTCTGCCCTCCTCCAGCACGGATCCTGGAGCCGCAGGCAGGGTCCTGGGTGTGGCCTGTCCAGCTGTCCAGCACCGAGCAGAGTGAGGCTTTTATTTCCTCTCTCTGGACCCCTGCTCCTGTCGCTGCCCTCCAGGCCTCACCACCCCATGGGATGGCTTTGATACTGATCCATCACCTCAAGGCCTCTGTAAACAAAACCGCAAAGTCTTTCATCAGGCTGATGTCAAGCCCTGTCTCCCCCATTCTGCCTGCGTGGGAAGACCTGGGTTTGGGGGCCCACCTGTAAGACTTGACCACTTCCTGTTAGGTTTCCAGGGTCTTCTGAATTCATACTTTCTTAGTGAACAGTTAGTATCTCTTCTACTTTGTGTCACCTGTAAGTCTGCTGAGAGGGCTGCGTTGTGTCAGGTCATCGATAAACTCGCTAACCAAGAGAAACATGATGCTAGAAACCTCCTTTGATGATGGCGTGACCCATTGTTGCCAGAACCTTTGTCCGTCTGACTGGCCTAGCACACCGCTTACGTGGCTTTGTCTCGCCCGCATGGTATCGCTGCCGGTCCCTGCAGCTCCACGCGGAAGCCTGGCTGCGCTGTCCTCCTGTCTTTTCCGATAGGTCCGCGGACGTGTGCCCTGCCTTGCTGGCACACTTGGCCTTGCTCCTAATCCTAATGGTCATGTCCCTTCTAGCTATTCAGTCGACCCCTTCCACAGTCTTACCTGGGGCCACACTGATCTGCACACTATAATTTCTTCCCCCCTCTGAACAGAAGGCTGTGTTTGCATGCTTCCAGCCTTAGAGCAGCTCCGCAGTTTCTTTTTTGTTCTTTAGAGATCCCCAGCTCTGGCTCCTGGTCTCTATTTGCATGGCTGAGCATTAGAATCACCTGAGTCACTTGCTTTAAAAAAGGAAGTGTAAGGTGGAGGATTCATTCTGGGGCATCTTCCCCAGCAGGTCTGAATTATCAAGTGAGGCTGAGTGCCCCCAGCAGTTTGGATTCACCTGGTAAGGTTGGGAGCCAGTGGCTGGAATGGAGACGCCTCGTCCTGGGAGGCTGGAACTCTTGTGAGCAGCGGGGTCCTCTCCCTTCTGGAGCTGCCCCACCCCCATTCAGCCCCCACCGTGTGTCTTTCCCGCGATGTTCCAGTTAGCCACTCGGCAGCAGAAGCCACAGATCTAGACATGCTGGGTGGGCGGGTGGGGTCTGGCATTCGCCACAGACTCTGCAGCCAGGCACATTGGGTGGTCTTTCCTCCCCTGACAGCCCACTTCCCTGATTGCCTGAATCCAGCAGGGGCAGGTTCCACTGTGACTGAGGGGAAGGAAGGAGGGCAGAGGGTGGGGAGTGGGCATGGAGAGTGGGTCTGCCCTGAGGTTGGCCTGGCCGCCAGGCCTCTGGTCAGCTCTGGTGGATTAGCTGCAGCATGGAGGTGGGGTCTAAGAGAGGGGGCACCCGGCTTCCTAACTATGTTGGCCAAGTCTGGCTTTTCCAGCCATGGGAGAAATGTCCCTGACTCTTCTGTTGTCACACATGGTTCACTCTTCGGATACCTGTCTGGCACCTCAGAAGAAGCAAGGGGATGTGGAGGGGCTGTCTCCTGGGAGGTGAGAGCGCCACTTGGTTGGCCTTTCGCAGAGCAAATGGACGGGTGGACACAGCAGACCAGGTTTCTCTGGCCTTCATGAGCCAGTGACCGGTGTTTCCCTGGGCCTCCCTGGTCCGCCCCTCAGCAAGAGGTGACCGTCGTAAAGGAGCCGCCAGGGTCAGCTGGGAGACCCATCCATCAGTGCCCTGTCTCCTGTCTGAGTCTCCTGGCAGGGCTGCAGCTGGCAGCCTGGGCTTGGCAGTGGTTCCATGATAGGAGGCCGAGTCATTAAAAAGCCATTATTGTCTGCACTCAGGGTTATCATTTAGTGCCGTCTAGAACAGTGCCCTCAGAAAGAGGCAGGCCTGGGTGTGTCCTGAGGAAGGAAGATGCCTGGGAGAGATTCCATCATAGGAGATGGGAAGGCAGGGACATCTGGTGCACGGGGAGGGGAGGGGGACTGGGCCTGCTGCGGAGGAGAGAGGAGCTTCGGTTCTGCTCTCCCTGGAGACGGCCATCATTGTTGTCATTGTTCAGCTGTGTGCAGGGGATTCTTTGTCATTCACCAGGGACAGATGTTGTGCGCTCCGTATACATTGTTGTCGGGCAGAAACACCACCCGGTACAAGCTTGCCTATGCTGGGTGAGTGTGGTCCACCGGGTGCCTTTGCGGCTCTCCTGGAAACGCCGCGCTGTGCCAGGAGCCTGCTGTCCGGCACGTGGTGCTGCCACTCTCGGAGCCGCCTCATTTAGCTGGGTTGTCGGCCCTCCTGGATGGGGCTTGCTCAGCCAGGCATGTTCTTGTTCACCAAGCACGTGTTGCTTCTCCCCAGCCCTGCATCCTCCACTCCTGCAGCGTGCCTGGTGGTGAGGGAAGAGGTGGGCGGCTCTCCAGGCACTTCTGGGGTATCCGAGTTTTTGGAATCTCTTCCGAAGCCTCACCCTTGTGTTCATCCATCTTTCTTTGAAGGCCAGTGACTAAGTCCATTCTACCTATAATCGTACCTGCTGACCAGTGTTACTAAAGCCTAAGGCTCTTTGTCATTCTCCCCCATCAGGGAATGGGGTGGGGACAGAGGAAGAGGGAGGAAGTGATGCTTTCATGGAACTGCGTGGCAAGTCTGTGGCAGTGGGACAGTGGCCTGTGGTAGGAAGACGTCCTCCCCGCATGGATGAGGACATGAGGGGAGCACTGGCTGGAACCACCTTTTGTCAGTCGAGCAGCCACTGTGACCAGCAGTTTGGAGGTAGCATTGCTAATGTGAGCTTACCTCTCAGCGGGATGTCGCCCCTTCATATTAGGGGTCAGTGCCTTTCATGGTGTCGGCACCATGGAAATAATCGTCTGTGTCCTGCTCAGCCAAGCCCAGGGCTAGGGACGACCCAGATGACTGCCCCCGGCCCTGCCCTGTGAGAGTGCAGTGGCTCGCGTCATCCCAGTGAGCCAGGAAATGGCCTCTCCTGCTGGCAGGAAGGGGAGGAGCCAGCACTGCCTTGTGGAGGTGACATGGGCTCCTGTGGCCCAACCACCAGGACATGCCTGAGATGGCAGGCCACCCCGTGTGGGCCAGGCGCAGAGCTTGGCAAGCAGGGCGCAGTTGGATTTCAGGCCCCGTTGCTCCTCTCGGCCAGGTGGCACACAGAGCCAGACTGTAGTTGTCACCCATATCCTGGAAGCCACAGACCACAGTGCACAGTGGTGTTTGCACACTCACCCCTTGAAGATGTTTTGCCCTTGCATTCTCCATGGAGGTGGAGGGACAGGAGGAGGAGTTGTGGCCTCTCGGACCTGACAGGGCTCCCAGGCATCCTGCTCACCCTGGTGCCCCGCTCCAGCCTGCGGTGCGGCCTTCTGTGATGGGATACTCACCACCCCAGCCAGCTGGGATTTTTCAGAGCTATTCCTGTCCTCTGGGCCTGGCATTGCCCTCAGGGAGGCCATGTGCTGCTGTGCGCTCTTAGGCAGGTGGGCTACTTTAGGTAGACTGAGGCCTTGACTAGAAGCATGTCTGTTGACTAGTGTGTTCTCCTGTGCTCTGGCAGCTGAGGGTTTGGCGAATGGGGCTGTTCTGTGCAGGGCCCCAGATCACAACTGGGGCTCCTCTTGCGTGTAGAACAGCCCATGGGCATCAGGAAAGTCCTTCCCAGATGTCAAGTAGGTAGGACAGCTGCTAGTTCAAAGTATGCATGCAGTCTTCACAGGTTGTGGCCAGGGAGGTGGTGAAGCCAGAGGTGGGTGGTGGGCTGTCTGCAATCCATGGACTGGCTGCCCCCCTTTGGCTGTGGCTTCCCCGGCACAGGTAGTTTGCCTGAGCTGAGACGACGTTTCAGGTCGATTGTTCCAGTTGGAAAGGGCTACTGCTGTCAGAAGTAGGTGGAAATGCTTCACCTTGTCTTCAGGGTGATGTGACCTCATCTTTCCCCCTTACGTGTGTACTCAGCTACACACAAGCACACCCACCTCTTAAACGGGCGTCTGCATGCATATATGTTCAGGTATGTGCTTACACGTGTAGATGCCCTCACACATTTGGACATCTCCCAGTGCACACGCATGAGATATTCCTACAGCCTCACACACAAACCCAACAACACACTTGGACATACCTGTGCAGGCATCCACACAAGGTCTGATTCAGGGGCAGGCTCTGGAATAACTGGGCCAGGGCAGCCTGGGGTTCCCAGAGCTCAGATCCTCAGGCTCCAACCCCACCCCATGCAGCTGTCCTGACCTTGGCGTTATAGGTTTGGGCCTAGGTCTCGTGCATGTGTCTTAGACTAGAAACGAAGTTAAGTGGTTGGGGATCCCTACTTGTGCTCTGCCTTACTTGGCGGCAGAGCGGGTCTGTGTGAGATGACACTGCCCGTCCCAACACCATAGGTAGGGACTCAAGGATTTGATGCCCTGCAGCCGCCCACACTGTGGCTGTGGCCAGGGAAAGGGCCTGGTGGCCGGCTGCTGGGCTGTGCGTTGTTGTGCTGTGTCTGCCCTGCGCACGTCGGCACCCAGCCCTAGCCACGTCCCGAGGGACTGGTCGGTGTCATAGTTTCACTCTCCCAAGTGAGGGACCTTCAGTCCTCTTTAAGTGGGGGGAGTGGGCAATGTCAGCATTTCCACTTTACCACCTGGAGAGCCAGGAGTTGGCCTTAAACAGATGGGGAGAGAGTCTGCTTCGGAAGACCCAACCTCCACCAGAAAGGACAGAAAGATGGAGCTGGAGGGACAGGCCCTTGGGTCTGAAGCCCAGCCTCGGGCCTGGCTTGTGCCTGATGCCCCTGGATCTCAGTCAGGCCTGGCCCTGCTCATGGGCCCAAGGGGAGTGTCTCCTCTATATTTACTGGGGCAGGGCGGACTGGGAAGTCCTTGGGGAGCAGGCATCCCAGCAGGAGATAAGTCCCCAAAGCGGCAGAAAGATGGCTCATGGCTTCATGTCTCAAGCTGGTTCCCAGATAGTAGCTTCACCCTTCCTCCCCCTCCCATGCCCAGCAGCCATGACGGGAGGGGTTTAAAGAGACCAGACGTTGCTGGGGGTGGCCTCTGGGCTGTCCTGGCTCCTTGTGGGCAGGCCCTGAATACTCGTCTCTCCGTCCGCAGTGTCTTAGATGATGAGGGCAGCAACCTGAGGCAGCAGAAGCTTGACCGGCAGGTGAGTGAGGCTGGAGACGGGCGGAAGGGTGGTGAGCACTGGCTGTCCCGGCCAGAGTCTGGGCTGGGGTCTCTGAGGGCCGGGGGGAGGGCTGTCCTGCTTCCTGGGGTGATCCTGTCTGGTGGGGAGAGGGGGCCCTCCCAGGAGAAGAGAGGCGAGCTCTCTCCTTTACCAGCTCGGCATTAGCACTGCCCCGGCATCTGGGGCTTCTGCTGGCAGGCAGCTTGGGTGACCGCAGTTGGACGTCTGTGCTGTGATCCTGCCAGGGCAGCTGCCTGGGCTGACACTTGCCGGCTTCCGCCGGACCCCACGTCTTGGGGCACCAAGAACATGAGGCCAGAGTGGGCTGTGGACCGCACTCTGACCTCTAGAACTGAGCCGAGCGAGCAGGTCCTCTCTGGTCCCAGTCTGGGCGCCTTCCCTTGGGTGAGGCGATCGCCCTCTCAGGGCCCGCCAACCCCGGTGCTTGTCCGCTGCCTCTGTAGCGCGCCCTGCTGGAGCAGAAGCAGAGGAAGAAGCGCCAGGAGCCGCTGATGGTGCAGGCCAACGCCGACGGGCGGCCCCGGAGCCGGCGGGCCCGGCAGTCGGAGGAGCAGGCCCCCCTGGTGGAGTCCTACCTCAGCAGCAGCGGCAGCGGCAGCGCCAGCTACCAAGGTACCCCCGCCCTCAGGACAGCCTGGGGAGGCCCCTGCGCTGCAGCTTTAGGCCCCGGCACTGCTTTGGGGAGCCCCTCCGGGACTTCCTGCTGACCTGGGTAGGTGGGGGGGCTCATCCTGTCAGGGGTGCCCAGGCCGAGCACGGCTCCCGGCCCAGGTGGGCAGCTGAGCGGGGCAGGCGGAGGGAGGCTGGGACCTGGAGCCTTGGGCTCCTGAGCCAGGTGCTGGGGCCAGAAGGTACAGCTTTATGGACCCGGGAGTTCAAGAGTCCAGGTTTCTGATCTGAGACATTTCCCTGAGAGCAGGAGGCAGCTCCCAGGAGCAGAACGGTCTGCTCCCGCCAGCATTCTGCCTCTTGAGAGGGGTCCATCTCAGCTTCCTGCCTGCCCAGTGCCTCTTGTGACAGACACCTGTTGCCTCCCCGCCCTGGGCTCCCCACGCCCTCAGTGCCCTGGCTTCTGGCCTGCAGGTGCCTGCACGGAGCCGTGGTAGCCAGCAGCCTCCCGTCTTCGTACACTCTGGTTCTCAGCAGAGTGCCCTGAGCAGGGGGCTCTCTGCAGCTCATCCTGGGCGCGGGGACGGGGTGGCTCTGTTGCATCCCAGTGCTCAGCACCCTCCGTCCTGCTCAGGACCCCAGGCTGAGCGGAGGGTTGGTCTCTCTGAGCCTGAAAGGAGGACTCAGACTCAGTCCCCACTGCCCCCTGCTGGTGCCAGCAACCACGGTGGCTTCTCCATCAGCTAGTGACTCTAAGAAGGTTGCAAGCATCTGGCTTTTGCAGCTGGAAGGAGCCACGGTGTTCCCCTCCTTCTGCGACTTCCTCAGGGCCTGCTGCCTCCAGCCACTTCAGTCTATTGGTCGTTGCCTCGCCTCGGGGCCCCTTCACAGCAACGCCCCTGTGTGCTTCAGTTCAGCAGCTCGGGCCACAGCTGGTGTGTCTGTGCTCCACCTGAGAGGCCCTTCAGAGGAGGGGACAGCCTCTGGGAGGCAGTCCCAGCTCTGCTGCACATGGAACTGGCCTCCGGCCCCACCCTAACCTGGCAGCCTTCTCCGCACGCTTTGTCTGTGGGTGCCGCCCCAAGGGTGGCGGAAGTGCCTTGCAGAGAAGGCCCCCGCTGTTCTGCATCCAGTGGAGCCTGGCATCGCTGCCCCGGCCCTGCCAAGCCTGGCATCTGGCCATCCAAGGCTACCCGTGGGACGGGAGCCTGCTCCTGGGACTTTGGGCCCTGCCAGTTTGCGCCAGAGCCAACGTCTTGAGGCTTTGAGAGAGTCCGGCAGGTCACAGCTGTGCGGTCACTTTGGCAGGTGTTTCTTGAGCACCGACTGTGTGCTGGGTAGGGCCAGCCCCGCAGAAAGACTGCAGCCCCTCTGAGACAGAGCGAACGGTCCAGGTCAGAAGACAGCTTGCTCGCTTGTCATCTGCTCGCTTGTCCCCGTGAGCGAGTCACTTACCTTCTCTGGGTCTGTTTCCTGCCCTGAAAAGTGAGGGAAATTGTGTCTCAGGGCTTTGAAAGTTGAAGCAGCCATGGTGTGTTCCAAGAGCCAGTCAGCTGAATGCTGTCCCCTGCTGAGACTCCAGACCGGGCTGAGTCTTCTCCACGGGACGGGCTGAGTCTTCTCCACGGGACCGGGCTTCCCCAGCTCTGCGGAGGCTGCTCAGCCAGCTGGCTGACCTGGGATTCCGGTTTCCAGGAGCCCCGCCCGCCCTGCCCCCTGTGGCCTCCGCTGCCTCCTGCTCTGCCCTCTGCTGGCTCTTGGTGTTACATGCAAGGGGATCATTCTCAGAGGAAGATGAGGGAGTTTGACATAAATCAGAACTGACAGTTTATCCCAGTGATGAGTTTCTGACCTAGTGGCCATGCTCATTCATGTTGTATATTTACCCGTTGCTTAAATATTTATTGAGGGTCTGTTCATGTCGGGCTCTGGATTAGAGGCTGGGGGTCCAGGGTGAGCACACACGGACGTGGTCTCTGTTCTCTTATGGACCTTAAGGTCTAGGAGGAGAGAGAGAATGAAATAGATTGTTATAGGTGTGCTTTGCAGAAAGAAGCCGGGCCCAGTGAGTGAATGCAGAGAGCCTGCTCCCAGGCTAGCGGCCAGAGAAGGGCTTCCCCGAGGAGATGATGTCTGAGCTGGAATCTCCGGGATGAATGGGAGTTAGTGGGAGCGTGGGCGGGAGCAATGAGGGCGGTTCAGGCGGTGAGGCAGCAAGAGCAAGGCCCCGTGGCAGGAGGGAGTCCAGGACGTACACGGCACTGGAAGAGCCTGGTGTGCCTGGGACGTGGGGTGCCTGGGAGCTGAGGAGTGCGCAGTTAGGCCGAGGGGAAGGCCAGACTTGCAGGAGGATGTCGGTGGTCATCTTAAGAGCACTAAGAAACCACCCAAGGACCTTGAGCAGATTGGGGTTCTGATGTGTGGAGAGCGTGGAGACACCCAGCAGTGGCCCTTCCGAGACCCCGCTGTTGGCGTGCGGCTCCTGGTGTCCGTTATTGCCCTGCCTCGGGCTCATCCCATGAGGCCAATGCAGCTCCCTAGGGTGCTGGCCCTCGCTGTGGTCTCTCCCAGGGGCTGCAGCTTTTCTGTCACCCACCGTTTTCGATGGCCCACATTCTCCCAGACGCTCTCCCTCCCCCTCCCAGACTGCTCTGCTTCTGGGTTGGCCGTGGTGTTGACTTATCACCCTGCAGGGGTTGGGGTGGTGCCGCCTCCTTCCCGCTTGGCCTGCCTGGCAGAGACAGCGTGTGGAGGCCCTGGCAGGGCTTGGCCAGTGGTGGGGGAGCTGGGAAGTGTTGTGCTGGAGCTCTGGTCTCACCTTGTGCCCGTCTCTCTCTCTCTCTTGCTCTCTCCTGAGCAGTTCAGGAGGCCGACTCGCTTGCCAGTGTGCCACTGGGAGCTGCCCACCCCACAGCACCAGCCTCAGCCAAGAGAACCAAGGCAGCCGCCGCAGCGGGGGGCCAGGGTGCGGCCTCTGGGAAGGAGAAGAAGGGGAGGCACAAAGGTTGGCTTGCCCTCACTACCGGCCTCCTCAGGAGGCCCAGCCCCCTCTGTGGGGTTGGCGGGAGGCTTATCCTCCAGACTTCGGGGTGAGGGACCGGGTGGGAGGCCTTGGCGAGGGCCCTACGTGGCACTCAGGGCTCCGTTCCCCAGCTGGCTCACAGGCCCCCTCTCGCTCCCGCGGCACCGGGCTGGCCTGTGGGTGTGGGCAGGCCTCGCGTGCTGCCAGGAAGTGAAGTCCAGCTCCCCACCCGGGGGTCTGAGCGCCTCTACCTCCGCCCTGACCAGGACACTCCCTCCGGGGGGCTCACTGTCTCTCGGCAGCCCGTCCCCACCTTGGGCAGTGCTCAGGCATCTCATGGGCTTCCTCGACTCTTCCCTGCTCCCAGTTCCACCCTCTGGGCCCCACAGACCAGTCTGTTTCCTCTGCTCCTGCCTCTCCAGAGAAGATCCCTGGAGATCAAGGACAGTTACAGGGGCGCCTGCCCTGAGTCCTGTCTCTGCTGGCGAGACACCCTGCTCCTCAAGCCTTGTACACGGAGTGGCTTCCGGGCCTCTGGGTCGTGGTTGGACAGTGGTGTGTCGGGGTCCGTGGGCTTGTGGAGCTGACCGCAGCATTCTGGGTAGAGCCTTGCTTCTGGTCCTGAAGCTGTGGCAACTTGGGCAGGAAGGTTGACGGGGGATGGGAGTCCCTCCATTCGGGAAAGCAAGTGTATGCCGACCTGTCTTTTTTGAGGGGCCCTGTGTGTTTTAACAACGTATGTGAGTGCGTGTGTGAGGGAGAGAGATCAGCATTGACGACGTGGAGCTGGCCGCGTCCGTGCCGAGTGGTGGCCTTGCTGTGTCAGATCCAGCCTCGTTCTCCGTCTTGTCCTATTCACCGTGCAGTTGGTTTTGGAGCTGGCTGCTGTCTGCCTGGGATGTGAGGCATTTCAGTCCTACCCTCGGCCACAGATGTGGGGGAACGGCAGAAGAAACGGAGCCCATGCCCCTTCCTAGCTCACTGATCATTAAGAGGCTGACAGACAGCTGTCATTCATTTTTAAAAAATCGGTTTTGCCAGTGAAGTTTTCAGAGGGTCCCCCCATTCTTCCCTCACCCTCTTCCTGGACATCTGAGAATCCAGGCTCTCCCCCCACCCTCCCCACCCCTGGATGGGACTCAGGAGTGTCCATGGCCTGCAGGCACCGGCGGGCCAGCAGCACTGGCAGAAGACAAGTCCGAGGCCCGAGGCCCCATGCGGATCCTGACTGTGGGCCAGTCAGACCTCGCCCGGGACGAGGGGGAGACAGCCGCTGGTGGGGGCACACGGCCCAGCGGGCAGGACATCCGTGCCACGATGCAGAGGAAGGGTGAGCCCCGTCGGGGTCCAGTGACGCCCCCAAGCCCAGCCCCAGGTTCTCAGATGCACCTTTTTGGGGAGCGTGACTCTCCTGTGTCTGTTCCAGCCCCTCCCAGGCCCTGGTGTGGGGCACACTTGGAGAGCAATGAGAAACTTGGGCAGGGAGGGGCCCCTGATAAGGCTGAGTTAAGGGAAGCAGTGTGAACTAAGGTAACCGACCAGCCCACAGCCCAGCCCTGTCTCTCCCCATCCGCCCCCAGGGAGGCCCAGATTTGGGGACAGGTTTCCTTTCCCTTTGGTTCCTTTGAAAAAGCTCCTGCTTGCTAAACGTGCCCCTTCTCTGTCTGCTGAGCTAGGGGGAGCAGGCCCAGGAGGCTGAGAGGCAAGGCAGATCCTCTCAGGAAACCTGCTGCCCACATCGTTTCCCCACCATGGGATAGCTTCCTGGAGAAAGGGCTGTTGAGGCACCTTGAGGCTGGAGATGGCATCCCAGGCGTGGAGAAGCACGTAGCCAGGGGGCCCAGGCAGGCTTTGGAGAGGAGTTGCTGGGCCCCATGCATCAGGCTGAGTAACGAGTCGGGCCTTTCCCGAGATTTCACGGCCTGTGCTAGCCAAGGCCTCTAGTAGGCCTGAGGGCAGAAGTGGAGGCTCCCAGTGCAGGGTCAGCTCAACTCAGGCCTTGCTACACAGAGACAGGGCACCCTGACCGCTAGAGAGGGAGGGTCTGATGGCTGAAGCTGGGAGGGCGGCTGCACCTGGGGATAAGGACCAGCCCCAGCTCTCGTACGCACCAGAGAGAAAGTGTCCTTGTGTGCATCTGGATGTATGTGTGGGAGTGTGTGGATGCACGTGTGTACACGCAGCTCTGCATGTGTATGTCCGTGTGTGTATGGGTGATTCAGAGCCTGGGAACTGGTGACCGGCTGTGCCTGTGTGACCACCCGTCCCTTCCCGCCCCTCTGCCTGGCCCAGGCGTCTCCAGCAGCGTGAGCTTCGAAGAGGAAGAGGAGGATGAGGACGAGGACAGCTCCAGCTCCTCCCAGCTGAACAGCAGCCCCCGCCCCAGCTCTGCGACAAGCAGGAAGTCCCTCAGGGTGAGTGAGGAGGGCCCTGCTCAGCAGAGGGCAGACGGCAGTGTCTCCCAGGTGGGAGGAACATGAATGTGAAGGGATGGAGGGCTGGCTTTTCTGGGCCAGGGGCTGGGCCCAGGGCCCTATCAGGAGCTTCTCCGGCCTGGGCTCTTCTGTCCTCCCAGTCTCTTCAGCCCGGCTGGGGGGTGGGGGGAGCTGGAGTTGGACAGGATGGCCCCTGAGAAACTGCCCACTTCCTCCTTCCCCACCCCCAGGGCTGCTGAGGTGAGGGAAGGGCTAGGAAGCTAGCTGCTGGTCCCAGGGCCAGGATAGCTGGGTCCACATCCTAGGGGGCCTGCCCTGTCTCCCACCACGACCACGTTGGGGCAGCTTTGGATCCAAGACCACCAGTTTCAGCCGCTCAGGGTCCCTGGGGCTCAGGCTTACTCCTCTCTCCTCCGTAGGAGGCAGCCTCAGCCCCCAGCCCCCCAGCCCCAGAGCCGTCGGTGGATGTTGAGGTCCAGGATCTTGAGGAGTTCGCCCTGAGGCCGGCCCCGCAGGGGATCACCATCAAGTGCCGCATCACACGGGACAAGAAGGGCATGGACCGGGGCATGTACCCCACCTACTTTCTGCACCTGGACCGCGAGGATGGGAAGAAGGTGAGGTTGGCTTGGACACACAGTTTCACCCTGTGGGCTTGAAGTCCTGGGGGCTGGAATGGGACTGAAGCCTCAGCTCCAGTACTGACCTGCCAGTTCCCCCAAAGAGACAGAAGCCTCCGTGCCTGGTCAGTGTATCTGTGTGTGCACACGTATGTTCAAGAGCTGAAGCAAGGGAGTCACTCGTGAGTGCAGGTGTGTGAGTGGCACCCGTGATTGTGTGTGGACCGGAGGCCGGGCCTGGAACATGACCCTGCTCCGCTCCCAAGGTGTTCCTCCTGGCGGGAAGGAAGAGAAAGAAGAGTAAAACTTCCAATTACCTCATCTCTGTCGACCCAACAGACTTGTCTCGAGGAGGGGACAGCTACATCGGGAAACTGCGGTACGAGCACTCCCCCAGGAGGCCGGTGGGGGTGGGGCAGGCAGGGGCAGGCTCTGTAGAGGGCATCTCCTGTCCCCGAGGGAGATCCAGGCCAGGGGTCGGATCCTCTCCCAGAGTCGTCTCTATCAGATCAACCATAGGCCCAGGTCTGTGCCAGCCTAGAGCCGATTTGAAGATGGGCCTCACACGCCCTACCCTAAGCTGCTCCCAGGCAGAGGGGACGCAGGCCCGCTAAGAGGGTTGGATCAAACCCTAGGATGTCAGTGATGACGTAGGCCACCGTGGAAGAGCCGCCTTAGCCCCATGGTCAGTGCCAAGGGGCATGGCTGAGAGTGAGCCCTTGAGGGAAGAGAAAGCAGCCTTAGGGTGGGGGAAAGGCTCTGAGCTAGGCCTCAGGTGAGGGAAGGTGTGCTGGGGAAGAGTGCCCGATTTGGGAGCGTAAATCAAGCTTAGCAGTCAGGAGCTAAAGCTGGAGATGGGGCTGGACCAAAGCTCACAGGCTGAATGGGACAGAGCAGAACATCTCCACCCTCTACGGGGTGCTGAGTCCCCTCTGCAGTCTTGTCAGATGCCACTCTGGTGGCTCACCTCCCGTGTGGGGAGCCACTCCCGTTCCTCCAGGGAGACTTTCTGTGGAACTCAGATTTCCCTGAACTGAACCGAGATGCTCTTTGATTAAACTCAGAGCAAGTCGAGGCCTTCTGTCCAAGAAGCGCCTTCAAAGATGGGGACTGCGTGAGCAGTGTGCCCCCAGGTCCACTCCTGGCCCAGCCCAGAATTCTTTGCAGGCTCCTCACAGGACAGCCTCTGAACTGCTCCATGCCTTGGGGCACAGGGTGCATGACACTGTACTGATGCGTGCCTGTCCTTCAGGTCCAACCTCATGGGCACAAAGTTCACCGTTTATGACAATGGAGTCAATCCTCAGAAGGCATCATCCTCTACTTTGGAAAGTGGAACCTTACGTCAGGAGCTGGCTGCTGTATGCTACGTGAGTCATGGGCTCCCGGGTCTCTGGTCTCCAAGTTAGACATGACACTCAGGACTTGCTACCTGTCTGTGGCCTATCCCATCTACCTTTATGGGCAGACAAGGAGGCGCAGTGGAGTGGCCCCTGCCTGGGACAGGACACAGCTGGCCATCTGCCTGGCGAGTTCTGGGGACTAGGCCTGGCTCTCTGAAGCCCAGCCTGGATGCCTCCTGGAAAGGAGGAGGCAGAAGGCCTGGGTTCCTGTTGGTGCAACCTTCCAATCCTCCCTCCGGTGTTCAGGTCCTGAATGGACTGTAAGTCCCTTTGCATAATCATCTCACTGAATATTCAACCTAAGAGCTCCATCCTATCTTCTTGATTGTATAGATGAGGAAACCGAAGATCAGAGGTTGAGTCACTTGCCAATGTCTCACAGCTCATAGATGACCAAACTGGAATATAAACACAAAGGATTTCTCCATCTCATTTCAGAATGAGGGACTGGTACCATCAGCCTGGGAATGCGTAGCTGTTTTGTATGGTCCAGTGGTGCCACCTGCTGGTCGGCTTTGGGGAGGCAGTCTGACTCTCTTCAGATACTGAGCCCCAGGTGCTGTTGGAGGCCCTGAAGAGATAGTAGTGAACAAAGAGACAAATATAGACCCTTATGGGATGTGAACCCCTAGTGGGGAGATAAGCTATAAAACAGTCATATAAGCAAAATAAATACATTCTGATAAATAGTAAGAAGGAAAAAATAAAGCAGGGAAGAGGGCTATGAATGTTCTTTTAGGAAGGATGGCAGGGAGGGCCCCACCGAGGTAGTGCTTAGGTAAAGGCCAGAAGGAAGTGAGAGCCAGCTGTGCAGGTGTCGGGGAGAACACAGCGAGTGCAAAAATCCTGGATGCCTGGCATGCAGGGGGAATAGCAAGGAGGGCAGAGAATGCAGGGGAGTGAAGAGAGGGGGTAATGGGGCCATATTAACGTGAGGCCTTGCAGGTCGAGGTGAGACCGTCAGCTTTTACTCTGAGTGAACTGAAGAGGAAAATGATCTGACTTACCAGGACCACTCACCGCTGTGTGGAGAACAGATGACGGGGAGGAGGGCAGGGCGGGTGAGGAAACAGGGAGTCCAGCAAAAGGCCAGTACTGTGATCTTGGTGAGAGGTGGTGGTGGTGAAAAGTGGTTGAATTCTGAATATAATTTGCTGATGGATTAGAAGTGGGGTGTGAGGGAGAGGGGGGGAGTCAAGTATGACTCCAAGTAGTTAGAGCAGATGGAAGAATTGAGACGCTCCTAACTGGAGCGAGGACTGTGAGAGAAGCTCAGTTGGGCAGAGTGGAGATTCAGGAGCCCACTTCCGGACATGGTAAGTTTAGAGATGCCTATTAGACATGTGAGTGGTGAAAGCTAGCTCATCTTTATTCCCTCCCCCCAGTCTCTCCAGCAGGTAAGTTGAGTCCTCAGATGGCCAGTGTTGAGTTCTCTGTCTCTATTTCCTAGGAAACAAATGTTTTAGGTTTCAAGGGGCCGCGGAAGATGAGTGTGGTTGTCCCAGGCATGACTATGGTTCACGAGAGAGTCTCTATCCGGCCCCGCAACGTGAGTCTCTACCCCATCCCACCCGCCTTCCCCATTATCCCAGCATCTGCATGAGCGTCTAAGGGCAGAACTCCAGCTGGTGTGTATGTGTGGCGGAGACACAGTGTGAGAAGCCCTGGAAGTCTAGGGAAATCTAAGGACTCCCACCCCTGGGGCAGATCCCTCTTTGGGGTGGTCATGGTGCCAAGGCCTGGGCCTGGCTCAGCTGAGGCTGCCCTCCCAGGAGCATGAGACGCTGCTAGCACGCTGGCAGAATAAGAACACGGAGAGTATCATTGAGCTGCAGAACAAGACGCCTGTCTGGAATGATGACACACAGTCCTACGTACTCAACTTCCACGGGCGCGTCACTCAGGCCTCCGTGAAGAACTTCCAGATCATCCACGGCAATGACCGTGAGTGTTTCTGCCCTGACTTACTACTGTCCACGTGATACCCGGGGCCCTTAGCTCAGGGTTCAGCTCACCTAGCCCTGCCCATAGAGGTCAGAGTTTAAGGACATGGATTATACGGCTTAGATTAGATGTAAACTTTCTAACCATAATGACCGGGAGGCCCTGGAGGAACCTTCTCTGGAGCCCTGACCCTAGATTCTGTGCACTCAGCGGAGTCTCGGGTGTGGGAACACCCTCTGAATGGACTGCCTCTCTTCTTCCCTGTCTCCTGGTGTTTGTATGTATCTTTCTCCTTTGCCACCTGTTCCATCTCTCCTGCCACTTCTCCCAATTGGTCTGTTTTACCTCCTTTGGGATTCTCTTGGCTTCTCTGCTTCTCGCTTTCTCTTCCCTCTTGTGATTTGGGTGTCTGTCCTTCCCCATCTCCGCCATCCCTGCTCTGCCCTTCTGTCTCTGTCCACGCTTGTGCCTGGCTCCAGCGGACTACATTGTGATGCAGTTTGGCCGTGTAGCAGAGGACGTGTTCACCATGGATTACAACTACCCATTGTGTGCGCTGCAGGCCTTTGCCATTGCCCTGTCCAGCTTCGACAGCAAGCTGGCCTGCGAGTAGAGGCCGCCTCGTGCCCTCTGGGGTTGCCCAGCCTGGAGTGGAGCTGCCTGCCTGCGGAGACAGCCCTGCCGACCCCCTGTACATAGGCCTCGTGCCAGGTGACCCTTTGGCTCTCAGTGGGCTCCCGGGCCCAGCCATCCAGGAACTGGCTCCTGCGCCTCCACTGCTGAGGCAGAGGAGTGGGGGATATGAAGGGACCAGCGTGAATTCCTTCTGTGCCCCAAGATCAACACACACACCCCCCACCCTTGGGTTAGTATCCTGCTGCAGTCATGTTTGCCAAGCTGAGCAGCCTCTTCAGCCGGGGAGGCAGGAAGAGGTGTAGGGGGAGAGGAAGCACAGTGCAGGGCTGCTGGGGCCCAGCCATGCACTCAGCCCAACTGTGAGGGGCACAGCGAGTGTGTGTGTTAGTGTAAGTGTTAGGGCACACCTACTTTACAGAGCAGAGGGCTGGGTAGCCGAGCCTGGCCCTTACAACTACAGGAAGTCCTCCAGCTTCAGAAGGCCTCAGCTGGGCCTGGGAAGAGTTACGGGCATGGGGAAAGGTGAGTGGCAGGACCTTGCCAGGGTTGCAGGGGCCCGGCTGTGGCTGTGGGAAGTGGCTGGTGGCCTAGGGTTTGAGCTCATTTGATTTCTCTGTGTGCACAGAGGCGGCAGGAGGCCAGCCCCCAAGGTCAGATCTCTTAGAGGATGGGGCCTGCAGGACGCAGGCTCAGCGTACGGGCGGCGCATGGGACAGGGCTGTCCTGGAGCTCCGTCAGCTGCCCCGGGAGCTCCCTGCTGAGCAGTCCCTGCACAAACCCCAGGACACCAGCCCCAGTCTGCACACAGGTAGGCGTGCCTGGAGCTCCTGCCTGTGCTTCAGCTCCCACTGCAGTCAGCCTAGGCTGTGGTCGCTGAGGGCTTGTATGTGGTTGTTCTTAGCTGGGAATGGGACAGGGTAAGGAGAGCAGGAAATGTTTTAGAACCACAAGCGATCAGAGGTGGCAGGACCCTGAGAGATCATCTAGAAAATAGGACTTGCCCTGGGTCACCTGGCTGGTTAGGGGCAGAGTTCGGAGTTTCAGCTCCCTTGATTTCCTTGTTTCCACCATCCCCCAAGAAACTGCTCTCTCTGACCTTCCTAGGGCACAGTCTGCATGCCCGTGCACCTGATTCTAGAGACTTAGAAATGTCAAGAGGTGGTGACATTGAAACCATTTCAGTGGGAAGTCGGGCAGTTCCCTGCTGAAAGCTGTCTGGATTTTTGCATGTCCGTCTGGTAGGGACCGGCCTGTGCCTGGCTCCTCCCCGAGGGCAGGCCTTAGCGAGGCCGCTGCCCGTTCTGCTGTCTAGGTGTGACAGGTGGTTGAGAGTCCAGGGCTGCGCCTGATCCCTCTACCGCCCGCCTCCTTGGGTGGCGGCACCTACTCTGAAGACCTGCGCAGTCTTGCCTATTTGTCATTTACCCTGACAGCGGCTACTCGCCCAGATGGAGATCGGGGATCAGTGGGAAGCAAGCAAGAGTTGTTCCCCACTTCAGAGTAGATAGATCTGCTTGGAAAGACTGCATAGAAGTCGGTTTTTTAAAAAGTAAAAATCATACTTTAAACATGTTAGCAAGGCTCTGAGGTGAAGTTGTTTTGACTTCAGTGGGAGTAGTATGCTCTTATTTCCTGGTAATCTGGGTTTTCCTACGTTGAGTACTTAAAGCAAAGCATTCTTGTTCTAGCAGGGATCTGCCCACTCCTGGGGCATGTCTCTGTGAGAGGCCCCTCCAATGATCCAGGTTGTTAACATGGTCTAGTTTCTAGACAGCTCTTGACTTGGGGCCATCTTTAGGGCACTAGAACTTTCTATACTGGAGCTGTTCCACTTGCCAATGAAATACTGTCGTGCCGTCCTCCTTTCCATAGTCCCAGTTTGGCTCTTCCTTTCTTGACTTTGAAAAGAGAGACCTGCTGACATTTAGAATGATGGAAAGTAGATGATCTCTGAAGTCTAGTCAAGCTGTTTCTCTGGGTCAATGATTTTAAGGTAGAACAGGTTGATTCTGGATCCTCATGAGAGAGGGGATCCTGGTGGCAGAGTGGAAAATTCATTAGAAGCACAATGGAAAAGTAGTCCCCTGCTTTCTCCTCTAGTACACAGGGGAGGGGGTTGACAGATGTTTTGGTAGGGTCAGGAATGTGGCCTGAGAGTTCCAGCCTGGGCATGGAAAAGGGTAGCTCAGCAACAAAACCCTCTGTTGGGCATTGAGTGACAAGCAGTAGCACTCGAGTCACCTGCTTAAGACCCCAGCTTTGCAAGGTCTGTTCTTAAGACCCCATTCTTGGTGATGCTGGTTTTCCTTGACCACTGGCCTCATAGCCATGGGCCCAAAGACTCATAAAGCTGCCAGGGCCCCTGGAGACCACTTGGGCTCAGCCTCTCCCACAGTAAGAGTTCTTGCCCTTCATACTCTCTAACCAGATGGTCCTTGGTTGGGCAGGGAACTTGGTGATGGAATGAGCAGTCCCTAAGGGTGTTGAGTAGCTGGGACATTAGGCAGCTCCTCTGTAACTGCTCCTAGCTCTAACTCCTCCTGGGGCCACACCCCCAAACTCTATGCCCTCTGCCCCCAAACAGTTCTACAGAGCAGTGAAGTTCACTTCCCTAACTAACTCTTCCCCAATTCTGGCTTTTCTTTCCTTCTGGCTCCAAGGTGCTCTGTGTCTGTCTGTGTGTCTGTGTGTCTCTGCGTGTATTTGGGGCAAAGGGCAATCTGTGAACAATCAATTGAGGTTTCCTATTACAATCATATTTCTACAGATGAATAGGAAAGGAATAGGATGTAGTTATGATCACCGGTGGATTTTGTTCATTTCATGCTCTTTGATCAGAAAGTATAATTTGGAAAGTACCAACTCTTTCTCCCAAGGTTCTCCAAGGAAGACACCATCCCAAAAAGTTTAGTTCTTCAGTTCCCACTTTGCATTACCTGAAGAAATTGGTGTGTTGCATGTGTGCTTTTGGATGAATTTGAACTTATTCTAGTTGAATGTGCCTTAAAAACCATGACACTAATTCAGAACGAGCATGTAAGGTCCAGACCCATGCTGAGGACAGGTGTTAAAAGCCAGGGAGTGTGATAATCACAGGCTAGAAGACAACATTTGGGGCCCACCTCCTTCAGTGACAAGGGCAACAAAAACTGTAGAAGCAGACATCTTTCTTTGCTCTGGAAATGGTGGGGCATTTACTTCTAAATGAATTTACCATATATTTAGAGGCAGTTCTGAACTTAACAAGCCACAGTGATGACTTCAAACTAAGATGCTTGTGCTTTCCTTACAGTGAGGGGAGAGGCTGGGCTGGCTGTGTCCACGGCTTTGTTATGCAAGCACAAATTCCATCTCCTAGATGGAGTCCCTGGCTTTGCCTTCCTGCGGTAACACCGGCCTGTCCCTCTCTACAATTCTTCACCCCAGCTGAGATACCCCTGTGACCTCAGGATGCCAGGTGGCCCTCAGAGCACATTTTTCCAGATAGCTGAATGAGTCTGCTTTCTTGTGGTGCCCAGCACTGAGTGGGGCCTGACTCCACTGCACTCAGGGCCCAGCTTTGGGACCCTACACTGCCCTGGGCCCTGGCTCGTAGAACTGTAGCAGCCCCAGGAACAGGCCAGAGGATGGGCTCTTGTTTGAGTTTAGTGGTCACCTGTCCTTCCATACCTCCTGTTTGTAATTTTCTGTCATCTCAGGATATGGGGGGAAAGGTACAGCAGAAGTATTTGGGACGGGTTTGGTTTTTGAATTTTCCAACCAAGTTGAGAGGCAGGTTGGTCTTACAGAAAGCACTACTGCACTTAGTAACCATGTGATTTTGAGCAAACCACGTGATTTTTCTAGGTCTGTTTTCTCACCTACAAAATAAGGAGGTTGGACTGTCACAGCTTGCAGTAGGATTCAGGGTGAATGAAAGTTGATCCTTGCTTTCATCACTTTCTAGCTCATCACCGTGCCTTTTTTCTTTCCTAAGAAAGACGTCACACCCCTTTCCTCTTCTCTTCTGTTGTCCCTCCCTCCTTCCCTATCAAGGTCCAGGCAGAGCTGGAGATTAGGCCGAGATCCAGAATTTCCTAGAGAGTAACACAGTGGCTTAGAAAGGGAAGCCCGACTCTGGCCTCTTTAATCCTGCATTTGGTGACTAAGGGGACTTAGGATGGTGACACTTCTCTTGTTGGGAGCATACATTTAGCCAGTTTTCATAATGCCTAGAATGTGTATGTCTATTTGCACAAGATTGTCTTTTCCTATTTTGGAGTGGTCAGACATTTTATTTTTGTTCAAAATCATCAAGTTTTAGACAAACTTGCAAAACTGTGCTTTTATTAAGTGACTTTTTGAATAAACTCTTTGGTATTCTGGAGCAAATGTATTTATTTATTGGTATGTGCAATGACAAAGTTGGTATTTTCCCATGTTGACATTATGTATGTTGTAGAACTTAGTGTTTGTCTAAGTACAGACCACAAACCATATATCAACAAATTAAACTTGAACTGTTTCAACACTGCTGTGCACTTTTTTCCCCCTATAAAAGAAAAAACATGTCTCTTACCTAAAAGTTTTTTTCTACATCATTCATTCCTTCTGTCCTAAGAGCCTCAGGGGTGGGCAGGAGGGTGGTGGTAACAAGGGGAGCATAGCTTGTTTAGAAACCATCACATATGGGTGGAAACTGTCTTCCCTCTGGCCGAGCTCGTCAAGTTTAAGGATGCTCAGGACCACACACGCAGAGGCTGGAGGGGCTAGAAGAAGGGTAAGGACAGAAGGTACTTAAGTTAGAGCATCCTCTGCAGGGGCAGCTGTGCCAGCTGGAAGAATGGGCTGCTGCTTCCTAAGTAAACCCCTGTGGGCCTGGCCCGTACGAACAAAAACAGGACCATAGAGCTGAAAAAAGGTGAGAAAGGCCCAAGTGATAGAAAACATGAAGACCCAGCCACTGGGTTCCTGGAGCCCTATGCAGAGCAGCCTAACCTGTTTAAACAGGACTTGGACATACTATACACACTTGGGAATTTTCTTTTCGGCCTGTGGCAGATCTGAAGCCAACAGCAAGGGAGGCTGCAGTTGTGGCTGGAAGCAGACATGAAGGCTATGGGTCTGATCCTGAGGGAGGAGGTCAAAACTGAAGTCACCCAGAGACTGCAGGACCTGTGCTCTGGGCCATTCCCAGCAGTCAGGGTAGCCTTGGAGGGTGTCACGGGCCACAGCCCAGCAGCACAGGACTTGATGACAGAGTGTGATGCTGTTGGTGGCACTGGCATGAGCACCTAGCACAGGCTACACCCTGGACAGACACTGCGCACAGCACTGCGAGGCGGGTATTATTCCCAGTGCGTAAATGAGGAAATTGGTGCTTAGAGGAGTTAAGGAGTAATCAAGAAAAAGGAGAAATTTGGCCTATTTACTTTGTATAAGAAAATGGGAAAGGAAAAACATAAGGTTAGGTACATTTTAGAAACACTTGTGTGAAAATGGTCAAGGCAAAGTCTGTGATACTTCATGTTTTTCTCATTGCTGGGTAGCTGAAGTATTAGATTTTCCTTTGGTATATAAATAGTCTGGGTTGAGGGAATCTAAGAGTGTGGTAATAAGTAGGGTTGGTTTATTTATTACCCCAGATTTGGAGTTTTTAATGTGGTCAACAGCATTTCCTACCTGAACTGTGGCCTCTCTCCTTGGCTCTGCCTCTGGGAAATAACATTTGCAGGGCACTACTAAAAAGGAAAGAGATTTTCGTTGTTTAGTGGTCAGGTTAAAGACAAATCTCGTCAATAGCCCTGGACACGGTCCATGGAGAGTCCTAGTTTACAGCTATTATCCTGGCATAATTAAAGCTCCCTTTTCCCAAGTCCTAGTTGACAGCTATTATCCTGGCATAATTAAAGCTCCCTTTTCCCAAAGTGCCCCAGACTGGACCATAAGTCATTGGATCATCCAGGCCATAGAGGGTGCAGAGAGTGGGGTCCTCACAAGCCATCTCTTCTACAGGCCAAACGTGCCTGCACTCCTCTATGCAGCTCTCTGGGCCTGGCTCCTGAGCTCACATAGCACTAGTCCTGGAACTAAGGAGGTACTCTCCTTGTGCTCTTATTCTGACCAGGAAAGGGGATCTCCTGGCCGGATCACCCACCTGATTTACCAAGCATGGTCCCAGGTGATGCAGTTGTTTCCTGGGCCAACTATCTGCCTCCAGAGGTATGACTGTGCTCTGCCACGGTGCCTAAAAGTCACTGCAGACCTAGTGCCAGGAGACTCAGCCCAGATCAGTTCTGGAGAAATGAAGACCAGGAGGAAAGAGACAGCAGGCATGACAACAAAAACCAGTCCCATGATTTTGGTCATCCTGGATTGTATATACAAATATAATTGTCATCCCTGAAGAATAACATAATTCTGAAAAATCCAAAAAGGATTGCCTAATCTGAAATTATTGAAAAGTACATTAAAATTTTTGAAATATAAATACATAAATATATTCCTGCTATATAAACCCACCAAGAACCAGGGCAGCAAGAGCTATCATGAGGTCTTAGTACTTCCAGCAGGAACTATTTCCATAAGCCAATTTCCCCCAAAGATTAACATTCCAAAAAAGAGTTGGTTATGTGACACCTTACATACCAGCCTCATCAAAATACCTGAACATCACCCTTTTACTTTCACACCCCACTGCTCTACCACCACTCTTTCTGCCAAGAATGTCCTTTCTCTTCCTTGCACAGCTGAGAAGTTCTTAGCATCCCTCGAGACCCACCTCCTCTGTGAAGTTTCTTGAAGTACTTTAGCAAAAATGATCTTTTTTTGTGCTCCTATAGATTTGGGTCCATATCTCAAATACAGCATAAAACCTTGTACAATAAAAGTAAAGTAGCTACCGCTTATTGAGTGGTTATCCTGTATGAGATAGGATAGTGCTGTTTTATAGGCACTGATGATTTCATTTAATCCTCATAACTACCCTGTGAGACCTGGACTTTGACCCGCCAGCCTTAGAATGAGAAAGCCAAGGTTCTTGGGGTTAAGGAGCTGGCCAGATTCTGCAACTAGAATAGACAAGGATGGAACTGTGACCGACATTTCCCTGCCTCCAGAATTCACGATCTTGAGCCCTTTTATAGTTCACAGTTCATTTTTAAAAATAAATCGGATAAGGCTCCCACATTCAACTGAGTTTTTTTAAAGGTAGGAATTGAACCTTCTGTTCCCACTGCCTAGCTCTGAGCAGGGTCTGCTGAATGAATACATGAGTGAATAAGCTAGAAGGAAACAAATACATACCTCTAATAAGGGAATCATATCCTAAGGCAAAAAAGAAACTCGAAACAGGGTCCCAGAACTCTTCTCATAAATCAACCCCTCATTGTGAATGAAGAGAAACAACACAAAAAATAATTTATGGAAACAGTAAAGAGCACCTACATTATTTTTTGCCTTCAGCATTACATTACATCTAGACTGTTTTCAGTACATTTTAAACTGTATTCTTTACAAGTGAATCAAATGTTCCACACAGAGACAATATGCTTTCTATAGACTCAGTCTTCAATGACTTTTCTCTGTAGTCATTAACTAACAAGAAATGCACAGCAGTAGCTGATACATTATCTTAATATGATCCTGTACCTGTGACAGCAGTGTTTATGCTTATGTGATTTAATAGTGATTAAACTATTTTCCTGGCCTCTTGCTCATGCCAGGCACAATGGAACTCTAAAAGCCGAGTCTACCTTTACATGATTTCTTAATTTTCAAGTCTTCTGCATTTCATGACTGGGAATATCCTCAGGAATGTGTCCTCTTTAAACTCTTAGGTCTTACCTGTAAACTGAATTCACTCATCCTTACTAGACAGAATACACCTTACCTCAAGGAGACACATGACAGATGGCAGCTCAGAGATTAGGCTTTTGGTTTGGTCACAATCCTCCCAGTCCTAACCTACCTCCTACTTTGCCCAGCTTTCTCAGTAGACTCAGATATCCAAATATGGAGCAAATGGTCTCTTCCCGGGCACTGCTACATTGGGTCCCTGCAACTTCCCTGCTGGGCTGGCACTTGGTCTATAAGCTCAGTCCTCCTCGTTTCTGTTTCAATTGAATTTGTTGTGAGGACAAATTTCCCAGAGGGTACAACATTCAGAAACAGCACCTAAGCAAGGACTGCCTGCAAGCGCATCGGTTCTCTCCCCATCACCGGCTCCCTGGCCTTCTGAGTATCTCGTGGCAGGACCACCACCCTTCGGCAGGCTTTCCTGAAGCCTCAAACCTTGGCTCTGCAGGGCAAGGACTAAAGTCTCTAACTCAAGTTTCCTCCGGCCACTGAAGACCAGAGGTACGAAGGTACTTATGCATTTGGCAGTTCTGTTAAGCAGAACAGGGATAAAGGAAGCTAGAGATCCAGGCAATAGTAGAGCAAAACCATCCCCCAACAAGCCTCTGGGTTCATTCTGAGGTCAGTGGGAGTCTTCTACTCTGGAGAAAAGTGGAGATCTGAGGCAGCCTGGGTGCTCCTAAAAAGGGCCTTGCTGTGAGCAAGGGGCTTCAGATCAGACAGCAGAGTCTCACCCTGCTCTGGCCCCACCATCCCCACTAACAAAAAGGTTTTCTTCTTGAGCGCAGCGGACTACTAACCTGCTCAAGGCCCACAGAATAAGGCATTCTGGACTCTGAAATCTTCACTCTTACAACCTCATGTCCCCATCATGTATAATCTGATGTTCGTTCACAGGTAAACCATCTGTTACTCCTAACACGAAGAGTCAGACCTCTGCCCTGAGTGGTCCCGTCTGTAATTACAATAGATGGAAAATTACTCAGTGGATCAACTCTCTGATGGAGGAAAGGCAGGAAGAGAAAGAGGGAAGCGGTCTTGTGTTCATACTGATCACTGTGATGTTTTACAGGTGACAGGTGTGTAAGCACCAGGAAGGACACATGATATCCATGGCAGTGGCCTGATTGGCTATGATATTTAAACACAGAGAATGAAATACAGGGCACAGGGCCAAGGATGAAATCAGAGAGGAGAGAAAGGTCACCTTGGGACTAGAGTAATGGGCACCTCACCAAACTGGCTGTCTGTACTCTAAACGGCGGGGGTCCCGCTTCCTCAGCATGCCCCCTGGATCTGCTTTATCAGCACTGACGCCTGGCCCTTCATCTCTCAAGTCGCGGGGCCACATTTCTTCGGTGGTCTCCTCTTGCTCACGGTAACTATCTGCACCAAATCCAGCATTCTCTGCCAAGACAGCGGGATCCTCTTCTTCATGAAAACAGCAGGAACATGTTTCTGCCTCTGGGTCACACGAGGTAACAGAATTATCTTCCTGAGCTCTGGGGTCAGTAGGCATTTCCCACCCCAAATGGCCTGATCCTTCTTCTTCTATCACTCCCATTCTTTCAGCTATTTCCTCGGCAGAGGGCTCTTTTGGGTCAGGGTAATCCACCAGGATTGTTTCTTGCCTATGCTTGATGCAATCTGAAAGGTCATAAATTGGATAAGTCTCTTCAGGGTAACCTAGAGAAAAAAGCAGAACAAAGTCTTACAAAGAATGTCTCTTCCAAATAAAGTGTCGGGCTCAAAAAGGCTTCTCAAGCAGCAGCCATCCTATCCCAACAAATCCATTCAAGAAATCTCTAAGATGATTCTAACGGTTCTCAAGTTTCACTTGAGCAAATTCTTGGCGATCTGGCTGACTGTCCCCCAGCTCTTTGAAATACAAATCAATTCAGTTGAAAATCCCTTCTTAAGCGCACGGTGCTTGGGGCAGAGTGTAAGTCTCACTCCTCAAGCTTCTGCAGTAGTGATGAAGATTAAACAAACAACATGAGCCTCAGTTTAAAAAAAATGTACCAAACACCAGATGGAGAGAGCATAGCTCAAGGCTAATGTTTATAATTTCTATTTGGAACCATTTCCAAATCTTCCTGGGGGGCGGCGGGGTGGTGGGGAGGAGGGAGGAGGAAAGGAATGCTGAGCTCTTTGAAAAATACACGACAAAGCCTTCTACTAATCAAAACAATTGAAATGGCTTGCAAGCATCAGAAAGAGAGCATTTTAGCAATACATGCCCAAGATCCCGAAGGACAAGGACTGCATTTTCAGAAGGCAGAATTTCCATTGTTGGCTTCTTCCTCTTCACAGAAGGGAACAAAAGAAAACAACAAACTGGTAAACAAAATGAATCCCAGCAATGATAATGAGAAAAGAGAAAATGTTGCCAAACTGAAGAACAAAATGAAATACATCTGTGTCAGCCAAGCCGAGCCTGAGCAGCAGATGGGCCGTGCTGGAGCTCATATGCCAGTGCTGGCAACAGCGGCCATGCTCACCGCACAATGTGAAAGCTGGAGAATTTGAAATCCATTTGCACATTATGATAATTGGCAAATTGAACCCTAACATAAACCATTTTTTTGCCTACAAATTCTGAAAAGCAGGGGTCTTTTTTGGTGCCATGTAGAGTGTGGAGAGACATTTTTACAACATTTATAATTAGGGGAAAAAAACAGTCACACAGACTCATTTGTAGAAAATTTGAAAAACACAGACAAGTTTTAAAAAGAAAACACAAATCACCTAGAATCCCACCACTAATAACAATGTGTTGTGGTTACCTCTGGCCTTTTTATCACATATAAACATATATCTTTCTCTTTTTTAACAAAGAGGGATCATACTGTATATAAAATGTTGCACCCAGAT
Organism: Balaenoptera acutorostrata; assembly: GCF_949987535.1. Taxonomy (NCBI): domain Eukaryota; kingdom Metazoa; phylum Chordata; class Mammalia; order Artiodactyla; family Balaenopteridae; genus Balaenoptera; species Balaenoptera acutorostrata. The sequence goes on along the minus strand of NC_080072.1, from coordinate 48,945,584 downwards.
TTTTTTCATTCAACATTGTATCATGAGCCCTTCTCCATGTTATTAGGCATTTTAAAGTTGGCTGCAAAGTATCCCATCATACAGCTACGTAACTGACATGATTTACCATGCCTCTTCTATAAGACATTTAGATTCTTTCCAATTTTCCCTTATAAGTTTCATATTAGTTAAGATCTCTGAATATAAATCTATGTCCACTTCCCTATTTCTTTAAGATAGACTTTTAGAAATATGAAAACCAGACCAAAGGGAATGGACATTTTAAAAGCCTTTTTTACACTGCCAAATTACTTTCCAGAAGAATGGTATAAATTTTTAGTCCTATCAGTGATGTAAAAAACTGGCCATCTTATCACATCCTCACCAGCACTAACAGTAGTATGTCAAGAATCTTGCCAATGCAGTCTTAGTTCCCAGGCTTAACTTACTGTGGATGGAATGCTAGGTAAACTGGAGCTTCGCTACCCAAGGCCCTCACAGTCTCCTTGGTCAAGGGCAGAGGCTGGGGAAGTCCATTTGCTAGTTAGCTCCTAGCCACTGCATGCCTAAGAGAAGTCCATTCTCTGGCATGTTGCTGCCTTGTCCCCACCTGGAACAAAGCTTGCCGTTGGAATTCCATGAGTATCTGCTTTGGTTTACGAGGGGGAAGCCTGCTGAGGAGAATCAAACAGTGACTCACATAACTACTTAGGTAGCCCGTATCAGCCAAGGCACTGGTTACCCAAAACTTCATTAGAAACATGAGCAAGCAACAAAAACTCACTGGTCCTACGAGGAAATCAGCAGCTCACAACAGGAACCAAACTAAGCAAACTATGTAAATAGCCCCTGAAAAAAGTCAATGCAGGAAACAAGAGTTAATGTCAATCAGCTTATAATTGATGTTCCCAGTAATATTCAACAGGTTATTGAACGTATAAAACCAACCAGGCTTCAATATAAAAAAGGGAGCAAACACAATGTAAGAGAGAGCTGTTAGAAACAGAAACTCAGCATTACAAAAAAAATTTAAGCTTAATAGAGGAAGAAAAGAGTAGGTTGAAATAGACATGACTGAGAACCAAATTAATATATTAGAAGTTCAAGGTGAGGAATTCTCCCAGGACAAAGATAAATATGGCAAAGAAATGGAAATTATGAGAAAAAAGATAAGCTGCATAGAAGACCCATCCAAGATCCAATCTCCGAATTACCAGAATTCTACAGTGAGAGGGCAGAGTAGGTTAAATGGAAGCAATAATCAAAATTATAAGAAAATATTCTTTAGTTGAAAAGATAACTCAAGTCTTCAGATGGATAAATGCTAGGTAAAAATACCTTGAAAAATCCATACGGAGACATATGCTGATGAACCTGTACAAATTCAAATTTGGGGGGGGGGAGGGATGGGGGAGGGACTTAAGGAAGTATTCTGACAGATACAAAAATTAATCAAAAATTTAAATTCAAGAAAGAAGATACTGCATACAAGAAAGTGGTAAAAAATGAAATCAATAAGAATTATCAATGTAAAATAATCATTGATAATGTGGTTAGAAATTTAATGCCATTGTTAAGAAATACTTAAAAGATAAAAGGCTAATACCTGTAAAAGCTGACATCACTTGTAGCTAAAATTCTACATAATTTCAACAAAACCTAAGCAGTAGGTAGAAAATAAATATGATAAAAACTTTACCTTATTTGGGAACAAGATTATATAATGAAGATTTGCAATTTGGAAGAAAAAAAGGAATTCCAATTTTCATTTCATTGATTACTAGTGAGAATGGAATAATTTTTCTTCTGTTTTGTAGCCAGTTGCACTGTTTTCTTTTGTGCACTGCATATCTAGGCGGATATCAGTGTTTTCTAAATTAGTTGTAGAACTTTTTATATATTAAAGATATCAGCTTCTTTGCTGATATCAGTCATATTTGTTACAAATCTTTTTGCAGTTTACTGTTGGCTTTGAAAACTTTTTGACATTCTCTGATCTGCAGAAAAGTTTTATGTACACTATGTAAAACACTATCCTTTCCTTTATAATTTCTTGCATTGCTTTTTTTTTTTTTTGACTGAGAAAGATGTTTTTGTTTTAATTGAAATATGCAGAAAAAAAGTGATTCGACACTTTAGTCCCACTATCTATAGGTTTTTGTTTTTTGTTTTTTCATTTTATTTATTTATTTAGTTATGGCTGTGTTGGGTCTTCGTTTCTGTGTGAGGGCTTTCTCTAGTTGCGGCAAGTGGGGGCCACTCTTCATCGCAGTGCGTGGGCCTCTCACTATCGCGGCCTCTCTTGTTGCGGAGCACAGGCTCCAGACGTGCAGGCTCAGCACTGCATTGCTTTTTTAAACTAATTTTTTTTGTGTTAATCGTAGATTCACATCTGGTTATAAGAAATAATACAGAAATCCCATGTACCCTTTACCTAGTTTCTTCTAATGATAACACCTTGCAAAACTATATGCTACAATATCACAACAAGGATATTAATACTGATACAGTCAATATACAGAGCTTTTCTATCACCACAAGGATCCCTTATGTTGCCCTTTTCTGGCCACACCCATTCCCTCCTGCTCCCACTCCCTCCTTAACCTCTGGCAACTACTAGTTTGTTCTCCATTTCTATAATTTTGCCATTTCAAGAATGTTATATAAATAGAAACACATTATATAACCTTTTGGAATTAGCTTTTTTTCATTCAGCATAATCATCTGGAAATTCATGCAAGTTGCTGCATGTATCAACAGTCCATTCCTTTTTATTGCTGAGTAGTACTTCACAGTCTGTACGTACCAACACAGTGTTTAACCATTCACCTGTGGAAGGATGTTTGGGTTGTTTCCAGTTTGGGGCTATGACAAATAAAGCTGCTATAAATATTCACGTACAAGTTTTATCTGAACATAAAACTTTCCATTTCCCTGGGATAAATGTCCAGGAGTACAACTGCAAGGCTGTGTAGTAGCTACATATTTAGTTTTTTAAGAAACTGCCAAACTTTTTTCCAGTGTGGGTATATTTTACATCCCCACCAGCAACATAAGAGTGAATCCAACTTCTTGATCTAAAGATTCAATATAATGCCAATTAAAATCCCATCAGGCTTTTTTCTTGTAGAAAGTGACACAATGATTCTAAATTTATATGAAAATGTGAAGTGCCTAGAATTACCAAAATAATTTTGGAAAAAACATATTTGAAGAACTTGGACTACCTGACTTCAAGACAATATAAAGACACAGTGATAAAGACACTATGGCACTGGTGTAAGTATAGACACATAGATCAGTGAAACAGAATAGAAAGCCCAGAATATACCCACACATACATGGTCAAATGATTTTCCATTTTCCAAAAGGGGAAGGGTTGGTTGATTTCCGACCAACACACCAAGGTAATTAAATGTAACAAAATAAACTGGAACAACAGGATATCAATATGGAAAAATATTAACCTCAGTCCTGATACCTCACACCATATATAAATAACTAAAAATAGATCACAGGCCTAAATGTAAGAGCTAAAACCATACAATTCTAGAAGAAAACAGAGGAGTTAGGCAAACTTTGAGTTAGGCAAAGACTTCTTAAACGCACACAAAGAAAGTGAGTCATAAAAGAGAAAATGATAAACTGGACTTCATCAAAATGAAAAAAACTTCTGTTCTTTGAAAGATGTCACTAAGAAAATAAAAAGGCAAGCCACAGATTAGGAGAAAATATTTGCAAAATTCATAACTGACAACTTATATCCAGACTATAGAAGGAACCCTTGCAACTAGAATACAACCAACTCAATAAAGAAAGTGGCAAACAACGTGAACAAACACTTCACCAAAGATATACAGATGGCAAATAAGTGTGTGAAAAAATGTTCAACATCATTAGTCATTGGGGAAATGCATACTAAAGTCACAAGCTAGATACCATTATACACTCACTTGAATAGCTAAAATTAAAGACTGACGATACCAAGTGTTACCAAGGATGTGGAGGACTGCAATTCTCATACATTTCAAGTGGGAAGGCAAAATGGCAGAGCCACTTTGGAAAGCAGGTTGACAGTTTCTAACAAAGTTGAACATACATGTATAAAATGCCAAAACCTCATTCCTAGATATATACACAAATATATGTTCCAACAAAAACACGTACGTAAAAGTTCATAGTAGATTGCTTCATAATAGCTCAAAGCTGGCACCCAAATGTTCCTGAACTGGTGAATGGAGAAACAAACTATATCCAGACAAAAGAACACTACTCAGCAATTAAAAGAGAGAGAGAACTACTAATACACTCAACACATGAAGCTCAAAAGCGTTATACTAAATCAACAAAGCCAGAAACAAAAGAGCATGTGCGGTATGATCCATTTATATAGAAAAGGTAAAACTCTAGGGACAGAAAGCAGTTCAGCTGTTGCCAGAGCAGGAGGGGATTAGCAGCAAAGGGGTGGGAACTTTCTGAGATGATGGAAATATCATGACTAAATCATCGCTCTGGTATGATTATATTTGTCAAAACTTATCCAACTATACACTTAAAATTGGTGAATTGTATTGTATCTACATTATACCTCAGTAATAAAGCTGACTTTTAAAAATTTTGTAAGATCTCTTTTCTGGGCTGATGGTTAACAAAGAGATAAGAAGACACTGTTTACCTTCCCAGTCCTCCATGTAAGGGGCCTCCTCAGCTTCTTTCTCTGGAGTGGGGCTGTCAATGAATTTTCCTTCTTTCATGACCCTGGTGATTTCTCGGAGCTGATGCAGCAATCGTTTTTCTTGGTCAGAAGTCACGGCCTGTGCTCTGCTTAGAAACAGCAGACAATCTGGCCAGTTAGTGGTAAATACTCCTAGGCAAGGAACATAAACATCACTGTGATCTGTCTGGACTCCAGGAAGTTCAACAGCAACAGATAATTACTCTGGGAACTGATCCTGGAACTGCATAGCTGGGAACTAGAGATGTTAGTTCAATGCTTTGATTTCATAAATGGGAAAACTAAGGCCCAGAATAGATCAAGTGACTGTCCAAGGTCCCAGAAAGATTTAATGTCAATACTGGGAGAAGACCCCAGATGTCTTAGCCTTCAGTTCAGTGTTCTTTCAGTGCACATCACTGCCCTGATTCTCTAATCTCAAGCAATTTCACCATTACTTATATTATTCCATTTACAAACAAGCCACTTTTCTCTGAAGTAATGTCATCAAAAGAAAATGTGTGGACCATTTGCCTCAACTAGGGAAAAATATGCTACTAGGCCAACACTGGAATTACCAGGCTGAATCTGCTTGTGCAGAAATAAAGCTATATCCTAAAATTTCAGAGCTGGATCATTCTGACAAATCACCTAAACCAGAGAAATTGGGGAAACTGAGGCCCATGGAGGGGAAACTATACATTATCACACTGTTAGTTAATGTCAGCTCTAAAACTAAAGTCTCCTGACTTACGACAGCATTCTGGTGCAATTCTTGAAGCATAGTGCTCAAGCTGCACAGTTCAGAAAACCTGGGTATGACCCCTAACTTAGCTGTGTGGCTCTGGAGAAATGTCTACACAAGTAAGATGAGGTGCAAGGATAATGGTGTGACTCTCTGAGAGGGAAGCGCTGCATGGAACTGACAGGCAGGCAAAGCCCTACTCAGAAGACTGAGAACTGTCTGCTTTGGGAACAGTTTTATCAGGTGGCAGGATTTAACAGAGGCTACTTATGCTCCTCTTAAAAACCCAAAGCACCCGACGTCAGTACAACACTCATGAAGAAGAAATGATACACTCTGTACCAGCCTCATGGAGGTGCCATCAATCTTTCTAATAGTCCAGCCCCGAGCCTACGTTTCTTTTTACATTTAACCTACATTACGTTACCCTTAATGACTGATAGGGAAGAAGAAAAAACTGCTTCTCCCACCAACATTAAGATGGCAACTGAGGAAAATGGAGATGCAACATTTCTACAGACCTCAGTGGGAGGAAAACAAAAGCCCCATGAGCTCCACTTTTTCTACAATAAATGGCCTCAAAGCCATGAACTGAAGAAGCCTGTCTGTTCTACATGCAGCTGAACAGCTGATTTACTCTTTCCCATCAGTACAGGAGTGCTGACTCACCCTAACTACTCATGTATTCTATAATCCCTAATCCTTACTGTTACAACAACTCACTTTGTGGGAGGCTTCTGGGGCAGCTAGGTCACCCCTAGCTAAAAGAGCCTATGTGATTATCACAACATGCTGCACACGTTACTTCTCTGGACTGTATTTAGTACATTCTGATTTTTACTGAACGAAACAGTCTTAACTTTGTTTCCTAAATCATGGAAAATTGGAACCTTTAAATAAAAGGGGGATGGGTAGGCTAAGAGAAGCAGAAACAGACAAGAGATGCTTTCTTAGAGAATTCCAAACTAAAGTGTCCTCAGGTGTACTCAGTGTCCATATCATATGTTAGGCAATTAATCGTGGTCCACCTTACATCTTCTGAATTTATTGCAATGAAGACTTTCATGGATTTCTCATTGTATCAAACTTCGTTTGATACTCCTGGAGGGCAGTGATAAGTTCACAACAGGCACAGTGCCATGAACATTTTAAGTGCTCAATAAATATGTGTTAGTTTGATTGGTCCCCATTTCCTCACTGTACCTTTTCTTCTACCTCCCTGACATCTGGCTTCCACTCCATCATTTTACCAAAACTTGTGAAAATCAATGATCAGTGACCACTTTACTTTTTTTTTTGCTGTGCAGCATGTGGGATCTTAGTTCCCTGACCAGGGATCGAACCCAAACCTCCTGCAGTGGAAGCACAGAGTCATAACCACTGGACTGCCCAGGGAAGTCCCCAATGACCACTTTAAAGTCCAAAAGTCTTTTTTCTCACATTTCATGCTTCTTGACTTTCTGTACTATGGACCATCCTCTCCTTGAAATGTCCTCCTCCCTTGGCATTTGTATTCCTCCCACTTATTTAACCATTCCTTGTATCTTTGATCCTGGCTCACTTTCCTACTCCCACATCCTAAAAACATGGTTTTCCTGAAGGCTCAATCCTAGGACTCTTGTTTCTCCACTCCTACAGGCATGCCCTCAGGAAGCTGACCCAATTACACAGATTAAACCATCACCTCTACACAGACGATGCCCAATCTCTACCTCTAATCTTGACTTTTCACACAAAGGCCAGTCTCATAACTCCAGTTACCTCCTGGGCATTTCTACTTGGAGGCCTTGTCACTATAATAAAGTTAAACTTAAATTCACCCTTCAAAACCCTGTCCTAGTTGGCCCAGGATCATGAGCAGCTGCATGAACAGGTAAGCTAGGTGAGGTTGGCTATGGCCAGTTCCAAGATGTTAGAAAAATAAAACGTCAAGTTGGGAGATAACTCAGACTTTTGAATGCTATTGCTGTAAATCCAGAGGAATCATCAAGTTCTGAGTCCAAGAGTTAAACACAGAGAGAAGAATGAAACAGTTTCTTCCAACACCATTCATGAGAACAGAAACCAGACCAGCAAAAGAATGCTGGCGACTGCCACACAGTAATTATATGCCTCAAGGATTTGGTGATCTCATCTCTCCCGCATGGCCCTTACCTCTTACTCCCAGCCAGATGACTTCCGAACTTGTGTCCTCTGTTCTGACCTCAATACCCAAATTTCCTATTGTTGTTGTATATCATACATGGATGTTCTGATGGCACTTCAACCATACTCAAAGCTGAACTTATGACCCCTATTCCAAAGCCTTATCTTCATTCTTCTGTGTTTTTATTTTGGTTGATGCCATAATCTTCCTCCCAGTTCGGGCTGTAAGTCTCCAGATCACCCATCCCTTCCCCTTCACTTCTCTTATCTAGTTTGTTCTCCTTTGGAAAACCAATCCCTCTTCTGCTCACAGTGCAGAGGCTGAAGCCATCCATCCCCTCGCTTCTCCTTCTAGAGTGGCCACGTGGCCTATCATCACACTCCATCCCCTTGGCTGCAGTGACTGTTTCAATGATATATACAGCTGGGCCAACTATACTTTCTCCTAAAACTGGATCTTGAACACAGTGAAGCCTGAACTGAAAATTTTTCATGTTAACTCATCCTGGCAGCAGTCCTTGAAGAGACTGTCTATTTGCTCCTGCTCCTAAATCCCTAGAGCTGCTCTGGTTCCCACTCTTCCTGAAACTTAGATCTTCAGCTATTCTTTTGAGACTGTAAGCTACCCCATACTCTTCCAGTAAATTCGGCCGTACCCCCCAAAAAACAAATTTTTGCTACCCAGAGTTGTCTGCTTGCAACCAAGGAATCCTGATACAGCCTGTGATTCTTTTTTCCTCCTTGAAGTCCCCTTAATTTGCCCCCCACCTCTTTTCTACTCTCACTGGCCTATTTATCACTTTTGCTAGAACTTTTTCAATATCCTAGCATACAGCCACCCTAAACATGAGTTATTTTTCTCAAGCACAGCAGATTATGCCATTTCTTTTCAAAAGCCTTCAGAGGCACTCCACTGTAAAGACAATAAATTCCAGCTTCTCAGCCTACCATTCAGGGCCTTCCTGTCTGCCCCCAGTTTACTTTTCTAGTTTTTTCTCCCATTAGTTACCTCCCTAACCATTTACCACAGCCCTGGTGTACCCTACTCCCATTACTTCGAACTACTTGCTATTCCAAAAAACATGCCTGACTTCTCACCTTGTTTGCTGCTTGTGCCACCCTCTCCCTCTGGAACATTTTCCCCCCAACTCTGCCGGAGGGAATCCTTCCATCCTGTAAGGCTTATTTAAATTCTCTCTTTTTCCTGAGACCTTCTGTGGTAGGCAGAATAATGTCTCCTCACCACCCCCCAAATATGTCCACATCCTAGTCCCTCGAACCTATAATGATGTTACCTTATACATAAGGGGACTTCAGGTTGCAAATGGAATAAAGGTTGCAAATCAGCTGGCCTTAAAGTAGATTATCCTGGATTATCTGGGAGGACACAATGTATTTATGAGGGTCCTTAAAAGTAGAAGGGGGAGGCAGAAGAGGCCAAAGTAATAATGTAATGTACGAAAGTCTCAACCCACTGTTGCTGGCTTTGAAAGTGGAGGGAAGGGTCCATGAGCCAAGGAATGTGGGCAGCTTCTAAAATCTGAAAAAGGCAAGGAAACAGATTTTACCCCAGAGCCTCCAGAAGGGAATGCAGTCTGGAAAACACCTTGATTTTAGCTCAGTGTAGAACTTCTAACATACAGACCTATAAGAAACAACGTGTATTGTTTTAAGACATTAAGTTCGGGATAATTTGTTATACCAGCCACAGAAAACTAATACACGTTCCCAGAGCACACTTTTTCTCTCCGAGACACAGTTCCTTAAAGAGAAAATAATACCTGCTATTGACAACCACAGAGGGCTGTGCAGAATGAATCAAAATAGGTACCAAAGATACTCTTATTATTGCTGAAAATGCCTGCTTTAAACTACTTTCTTTACATCTACCTCATTCATTCTTTCAACGTGTACAGACACTGTCAATGTGCCAGCACTAGGAACGAAATTTGAACAATGAGCCAGCTCTAGGAATGCAAGGTTGAACAATGAAAATTCCCTGTCCTCAATAAGGTTACAGGGCATTAGGGAAGACAGAAAAGTTAACAGAAGATAAGGAAGTAATATGATGCTTACATTATCCAGCAAACAGAGGTGGCCAAGGGAGGATATGGGAGGAACACCTAACCAAGTTGTGGGTTCAGGGAAAGACTCTCAGAGGAAATGATGTCTAAGTTGAGACCTCTAAGACAAGAGTTAAAACAAGTGTGTGTGGGGAGGCAGTCGGGGGCAATATCCAAGCAAAGGAAAAGAGTATATGCAAAATCCTAGAAGCGAAAGTGCCCAGGTTACTTCAGAGGAACAGCAAGCAGTCAGTGTGGCTGGACCACAGACACAGAGAGAGAGAGAGTAACGGAGAAAGATACAGCAATTGAGGTATGCAGAGCCATGTCACCTAGGACCATGTAAGTCATGTTAAAGATTCTACTCTTTATCAAGAGCAACAAGGACCTATTGAAGGGTTAAAACAAAAGACGTAATCCACTGGTTTGGAAAGCAGAAAGTGAATTGAAAGGAGGCAAATTAGAGGAAAAGAAACCATATGAGATAGTTCTCACCTATGTCAAAAATAAAGGCATTCTCTACTCACTCACTTACTCATTCTTCCATTTCAATTAATACTTTTCTAAAGCCTACTACTGGCTTGTGCTAGGCTCTGGGAATAAGAAGGATAATCCCTGCCCTAGTAGAGTTTAGAGTGTTTTACAGGGAGACAGACTTATTAATTTGGAAGAAATGACAAGACATGGTGATTAATGAGATATGGGAAGTGAAGGAAAAGGTGAATCAAAGATGACATCTAATTTCTGCTTTGGGCAACTAAGTAGATGGAGGAGCCATTTGCTGAGATGGGGAACATTAAAGGTAGAATAGGTTCATCTAGGGGTAGAGGATGAGTTCCATGTTGGATGTTCATTCACTCAGGGGACATTTACTGTTTGATGAGGATAAGAGTAGCTATCTATGAGACATGTCCAGTAGGACCCTGAATATAGAGGTCAGCAAATGAAGAGAAGGATCTCAACAGGGAATGGCCATGATTTACTCTTCTATCATGGTAATAAGTACAGATGCTTGCTTCAAAAGTGAGTATCTACTCTTTTTCAATGGTATTTACTTAGTACCTACTATGTGAACACAGTGAACCAGAGAGACTAAGCCTGTCCTCAGAGTTTACACCCCCACAACGCCTGCCAGAAATCTGTGGTCCCACATACATGCTCAACATGCCTGCCAAGGTGTTTGCTGCCAGAGGCTGCACCCTCATTTCTCCTCTTGGGCCATTCCATGTTTCTAGGTAAATAATTACAGTGGGACATGCTGCTCCAGGAAGGAACTTTCACTGATCACAAGGACAAAAATGAGGACACCTTGATTCAGATTCCTAGATCCTTTCCTTAGTCTTTGTGTCCTTGGGCTAGAGAGTCTGCTTAATATCAGACATAACATGGCACAATACCAACCTTCCAGGAGGCTTAATTATTTAAAAATGTGTGCAGACTTATATCACTTACAGGTGAAAGCTGTCTGAAAAGTTTTGTTAGATAGTATTAAAAACCTTTCCCATATTTTGATTCTTACATAAGCATTAAGATGAAGTATCAGAAAGAGCATATTTTGGGAATTTTAAGCAAAATCTTACAGTTATGGAGTGATATTATATAAAAGGACTTTGAAGGCTGCAAATGAACATATCTTCTTTGTCTTAAATCCTCTCCTTGACGTCCAGAAGCCTGGCAATGTGATAAAATCTTATCTGACAGAAAAAATACTGGGGTATTTTGGGCTCTTCTAATAATCCTAGAAGCACAGACTTGTAAAAGAACAAATGCCAAAGAAACTAAGGTTAAAGGCTTTAAGTATAAAAAGGAAAAGAATGTAAAACATGCAGCTACCTAGCCCTTGCAGTTTTGAAGGTGGAAGTCCCATAGGGCCTACCTGTAAGGATAAAAGGTTTTAGATTAAGGAGTTTCAGAGAGAAGGTCACCTCCTTATAGACTGGAAAATGAGACATCTGGGAAAGAGAGACACAAGCTATGCTCTCCTGAGTGGAAGGAGAGCTGCTCCCTGGTTCCTGAGACGTACTGTGGAAAATATTTTACACAATCATTGCCATGTGGCAGTGGCCTCAGCATGTTCTCAAAGAGCCCACACTCCAGCAACTTACTAGGAGTATATAACCTGAGCTAGGACCCGCTGCCCCAGAAACAATGAGATGGCGCAGCTCCAGGGGCGGAGGCGGTGGTGACACACAACTCCTCTGCCTTCGCACATAAAACGTGGAGCAGCAACCCCGGCTGGCACAAGGAGGACACACAGTAGTTAGGGGTCACAGTACTGCACCCCTGGCGTCGGCAATGGACAAATGGTATGCGTGGTGGGGTTATTTGGTTTGAGCTAAGGGAGTCTGAATAGCAGTGACGAATAGTGAGAAAATATCTTCACATGGTTTCTTAGCCCAAGGGTTGGATCTCCCAGGTGGGAGGCCCTGCCCACAGATACTCACCTATAGTTTTCCTGACACTTAGGTGTGGCCTAGGGCTTCAAATAGACCAGGGCCAGGGTACAGATATTTTCTGAGGCACAAGGGTCTACAGAAGTCTGGTACTTCCCCACCCAGACTGTGAATGGTACAGGATAAGGGCAGAAAATGCAAGAAAAGTATAGCTGCACAAATTGGTTCAGTCACACTCATACAAAACAGTCAAACATTAGATAATGCATATAAAGCATTAGCTTAGAGCTTTGTTCTTAGTAAGTGCTCAATAATGCCAAATAGTGTTATCCACTCACAGAGATATACTCATGTACAGATATGTACACCTATCTCTACCACTCTGGAGAAGTCCAGATAGTCACTCTGCTTTCTGGACCAAAAGAAGGTCAAGGGTCATGGGCCCAGATAGGCAAGGTTCACCCTCATAAATGTCATTTCAGCAGCAATGTAGACTTTGCAGGGAAACGCCAAGCCAAGGGACTTCAATTCGAGGATGTTTACTCTTCTCCTATCCGGCCAAAGATGGGCAAGGCGGGAGCCAGGAAGCAGGGAAAACAGTATGGGGCACTAGTAGCACAAGGACGGCAAACAGAAGAGGCTAAGGTAGAGCAGTTTTCTGGGGCAAAGACTCCACCCTGAGCCCACGGGGCTATAGGAGGGACCTTTCAATACATCCTCCTGCATGGGATTTTGCCGCTCACCCCCAGTGCTTCCTCCATTCTTGTCAGAAGGCCTAGCGTGAACCGAATCCCTCTTTGTTCTCAATCTCACATTCTGGTTTCTCCTCCCTGGCCTTCCTACACCCACGTTTCCTTAGTTGATGCCTACTTCCATCAACCCCCTGAAGCCACCTTTTCAGATCCTCAGCCAGCCCTGTAGCAAGAGGAGTGTATTTTCGTTGCAGAGCATCCTAAAGGGCTAGTTTGGCTCCTGACACCTACTTCACATGTCTAGTTCTGTTCTGGAACAGTCAACACAAAACAAATGCATACTCTGATCGTACTTGCTCTCTTCTCTCATTCTGCCTCAAACAGAAACCACAATATTTAATAATCTGGTTTTACTTAAAATTCTGCCTTTTTTTAGACAGCTAGGATACTGTCTTCCTTAAAACCCAGTTATTTTAGCCTGTAGTATCTGCTCACAAATTTACTCACTCTCACAATAATGTTGCACAACATGGAACATATACTCTTGAAAATGAAACTGCTTGAAAGTGTGAAAATGGAAATGTTCAGTGAAAAATAATATGTTAGTGACAAATACGATAACAATGAAAGCAAGTGGGCCAGAAATCAAAGAAAAACAAAATTTTGAATTGACTCTCTAAATGGGAAACAGTCTGATCTCTATTATGCGGAAACGTACCTCTCACCATTAGGCCCCACTCTGTTGATTAGTTTTTCCATGGCTTCCTCTGTCTCCTTCAGTTTTTCTTGTAGTTGAACAAGCTCAAAATTGGCTGAAAAATAAGCATCAATCTAAGAACCATCATGTACAACTCCCTAAGCCCTTTTCTGAAACATGGCTGGCTGTGACGCTCTATGATAATCCAGACTGGTCCTGAGAGTCAGGCTGGTCCTGAGATTCAGCTAATCCAATCAGGACACAAAGGGTACTGAGGTCTAGACACCAAGATCTAAAGGATACACGTTTAGAAAGTGATGAATAAATCACTCTCTCACACACAGAAATATAGCAGGACCAGCAAAAGAAAATACCTAGGAGCGAAAAACATAGCCCTGCACAGTCAGCCAAGAAGGAATGAAGATAACTCCTTTCTAATTCAAATGATACTTGAGGATAAAGTACCAAACCTGGTAAAGGACTTCAGAAAAGGTGTTAAGACCCTGAAATGAATGATATTTCACCAGTCCCTAGGATCTGAAAACTTATATGGAAGATAACAGTATAAAAGTTACTCTTCTTCAATAGAAGAAGTCTTGAACTAGGGCTGAGACCTTCCTGCCCAAGGTTTTCTACTTCAGTCATCTGGGGTGAGTGGTATAACCCTATCTCCCAGAAGCAGCTTTCTCAACAAGGGTCAGAAAGGACCACAACTACTGAAAGTAATGTAAAGACCCTAAAAGTAGAACATAAAAAATCAATCACTCAATCAGTACATGAAATGAACTTCAAGGTAATAGGAAAATAAAATGTTGCTCATTATGTAGATAATCTAGTTATTCTGTTTCACACCCGAGTATCATTCTACGCAGATATATTTAGAGGGTCACTATAAAATGTAATATTTCAAAGGCTTTTTAGTACTTGTACAACAAATTCTTATGCATGCAATTAACATCCATGCCACATAAATGCTTAGGTTATTTTTATTTTCTTTATGATTCAAAATTGAGGCATAAGAAGTTGATATAATTGCTACTACATTATAAAACAGCTGCTCTTAGGAATTCATTTTATTTACTTCTTTCTGTTTTAAATGCATTATGTGACAGGATACAGAATTTGCTCTTTAGTTCACAAGTCTTTAAAAACAATTTCATGATGCATTTACAATCACTTTTGGTAAGACACTATTTCAATTAAGAATACAAAAATTCAAAAAAAGAAAAGAATACAGCAGGGATCACAGTAATTTTGCTGATGTCTTTCTTTTAAAAACCTCCGATGAGGCTTCAGTATCCACAGGATAGTTTGGCCTTCAACAACACAGCTTATCCTACCTACTCTTCATGCCTTCTTTCCCACAGCTGCCCTCTGTCAAACTGCGTCTTACTCAAGCACCCTATCTAATAGGCCCTCCTTCATACACAGCTAGGTGCGATTTCCCAGAAGGCTTTTGCCAAGTCCCTTCCTTCTAGGTAGTAAACTTTTCACAAGTTATTTTTCCCTGACATTCATCCTAGACTATAAATTCTCAGAGGGAAGAGCCATGCCATATATATTTCATTTTTCCAGAGAGCACAGAGTATTCTAATTGGTTGGTAAATATTAGATGATCATGTTTCAAGAGTCAGAAGTGTTGAACTCTGTCCCTAGATCTAATAACTGACTTTGACAATGACTTGATCTCACTGCCTCAGTTTTCCTCTATGTGAAATAAAGAAATTTGCTACCAATATTCTGAAGTCTAGAAATGAGAAGTAACCCATTCCGAGTGTAAAATATTAATCTTCTACTAATATATAAAAAAGTGAACTGGTGGTTGTGTACTTTTTATAACTATCTTTCCCTCAAAAGCCCAACATCAATATGGAAACTTGAGAATTCCCAGAGCTAAGGTAAAAATCGGCATCAGATTAATCTGGGACAACTTTTGAGAAATACTTTTAAGACATATCCACAGATTGTCCCTCTGGCTGTATTACAGCTGTCTGACTCAATGAAACTTATAAATATACTGAAAGGGGCACTTACTAATTTTCCTGTGGGTGCTTCCAGGTGTGGCAGTAGAGCACTTCCGATCCTCTGCAGTACTTTTCCCCTTTGAGAGCTGAGAATTGAAGGAGGTACAGTACATCAACAGCAGCTCAGAACCTCAAAGTCATGGAACCCCTCATATTAAATGGGAAAAAAAAAGGTTGGGAGAAAATCAAATCAAATAGCAACATTAGAGAAACATCTCAAAAAAAAAAAAAAAAAAAAGCCAACAGAAGGTTTCCAAGTAAAAAATTATCAAGGTCAAGGCACAAGAAAAAAATCTCTTCACAAGCCATCTGCCTTGCCCACGCTCATCCAAGACTCAACCTGGGCTGCCTGCAGAATTCCTAGGCAAGAACGAAGTCACCTCTTACTCTAGCTAGGAGGGCAGCCTCCTGCCTCTACTTACAGTGCCCAGGCCCGGGCCCGTGGCTGGCCAAAGCCTGCCTGGAGGCAGAACTTAACTGGGAGTCTACTTTTCAAAGGACCCAAATCATATCTCCCCAGAGCTGCGAAATATCAGGCTTAGTTTCAGGATGCGGCAGTTCTGTTTCAGGAGAATTACTACAACCGATGTTAAAAACAGCACCTCATACTCCTGGGGGTAAAAGGAGTAAAAAGTGGTGTTGGTACAGTCATTATTTGGCCTCACAGTGGCTACCTGGAAATCATTATGCCAATCCTGGTGATAAAGTTCTTCTTAGAATATCTTTATGCCTTTACAGTTTGCAAAGATGCCCAATCAAGAAAAAAATGGGGCAGGGTCGGGGTAGGGTAGGCTTTGAACTTTATTGCTCAGTGGATTAGGAACTAGAAGATTCAGGTTCAAGTCCTGGTTCTGCATTTTTAGTTGTGAATTCTGGGGCAAATTGTTTAGGTTCTGAGTGAAGATTTTCTCATCTGTAAAACTGAGATACGTGACAGCTATCCTAGGTACCTCATAAAGAGGAGGCAAGATTTAAAGAGATGATAGATTTGAAAAAGGGTTATGAACTATAAAGGGTTTTAATGCTGACAATGATTTATTATGATGATACTGGATTTTCATTGATGTAATATGATCAGGATGACACCACTTACCTTAAATAAAATGTATAGTATATATAAAAAAATCCCAAAACCGTAGATTGGAATAATCTGCCCCATCAGGCCTCTTCCACTACCTCCTCCTCCAGTGCCTCCACCTGGTCCTTTAGCCTTTGCAAAGGCCTCTGCAAGGTGAGACCTCTGGAAGCGAGCCCCAGAGGTCTGGCCATCTGAGGGTGCCTGGTGATGATGCATCATAGGTGGAAATCGACCCAACTTCCCTGAGAAAATAAATTAATCAGTCTTTATTACTTCTACTATTTTAAATATGGCTATTAGGAAAACACCTCACGCACTGAGATACATGACAGAAGTCACCTCAAACAAGTTTAGGAAAAAACGGGAACTTGATTATAAGGATATAGAGGCATCACAAGAGTATCACACATATAATAAATATCATGTGGCAATCTCTAGCTGTTCACCAAACCCATTTTCTCTTCCTTTTGGGTCCACAGGTGGATAACATTTTTTAGCTTCCCATACACTTAAATGTGGCCGTGTGACTGAGTTCCAGACAAAGCAATGTGAATGACAGGTGCTAGTTCAAGGCCTGGCCTATACAACGTCCCACGTATTGAACTCCATGTTCATTTCCTTTCTGCAGGCTGGATGCTAACACCTAGGGAGACATTGGAAGTCGTGTTGAAAATGGCAGAGCCTCCATCAACCCGAGTTCCTGAGTAACTGTGTGGCACAGAGCCCTCCACTGCCACCACCTCACCGACTTAGAACCATCTGGACCTGTTTATGTGAGTGAGAAATAAACTTCTATTGTGTTAGGGCCATTATGCACTTTGGAGTCTATCTATTAGAGTAGTTAGCCATCCCTAATTAATACACATAAGGAAATGCAATGTGATCTCAGAAGAGAACACAATCAGAAACTGGAAAGCCATCAGGATACAAGACAGCTACTCTCACATTCTACTTCAATCGTTCTCCCTCTCTGTGGGGCCAGAGGGCTTTTTTCTCTGTTCCTCTGTGCATATCTTCCTCATTCTCATTTCTCCGCCAGCATTTCTCTAGCTTCTCTGTGAACATAAAGGAAGATGTTCACCCCCAAACCCCTCAATCTGCATGTCCTTCAAGGGGCCAGCAGAGACTGGTCATAATTCCAAATTCCCTGCATACCTACTCAGCTTGGGTAGGTATGCAGCACTTTCCAATGAGCTGTAGCTGAGCAGACAGGATTCATGTAGTACAAACAGGGTCACAGGGGCTCAGCCCTGTGAGTGAAGTGCAGGGCTTAGAGAAAGGAGCGTGCATCAGTTTTCTCACATTTTTTTCCTCCATCAGGGGCAGCCAAACATTAACAGCGTCAAGCCTCCTTCAAGTCACAGGTGAGAAAGAAAGGAAAGACATCTCTTCAAAAGGCCATGTAAACAGGCTTGTGTGGATAATCCATTGACAAAAAACACTAAGGAGCAGAAAGACTTCCCGACTCAGGCTCTAAAAATACAAACTACACAGTAAAAACTGTTGGATTTGACTTCAATAAAATTATGGATTTCTGTTCAATAAAGAATACCATGAACAGGGTTAAGATAGATGACAGACAAGGAAAAGCTTCTGCAACGTCTAAAATTGACAATGGATTAAATCTCTAGCACAGACAAGGAATTCCTACAATTTGATATGAACATCAGGGGAAACCCAATAGAAAAATGGCCAAAAGATATGAGTAGGAAACTCACAGAAAGAGAAGTTCAAATGGTTAACAAGTACATAAAGAGATGATCAAAATAAAACCAACGAGAAAAATACTAATTAAAACAATGAGCTAGCACTTATACCTATCAGAAGGGCAAAAATCAGAATGGGGGGTAATAGTAGGTACTGTCAAAGATGTGGGGAGGCAAGAACTCTCATGCATTATGGGTAAGAGTGTAAACAGACACAGCCATTCTGCTAAGTGATCTGGCTGCACTTAGTGACATTAAAGCTACGTCCTATTATCCAGTGATCCTACACTGGTGGATAAATTCCAGAGAAATTCTCAAATGGCTGTCTGTATCCAAATTCAAACTATATACTCTATAGACCTGTGTGAGAATGTTCACTGTGATGATGTTGTAGCAGGGAGCCTGAAGTAACTTTGATCTCTGTAACTGTTAGACTGTAGAATCAAAATGGAGTAGATACAAATATGAAATTCCACATAGCTTTTAGAAAACACTTTAGATATACCTACAGCAATATGAACATATCTTAAAAAGCACAGCATTGAAAAAAATAAGCAAATACCACATGTAAGCTAAAGACACACTATAATTACACTACATATCTTTCAAGCAAATATGTAGGTATAAGGACATAAAACAAACACATTAGAGTGGGTGCACATGAACGGAGAAAGGAATGGGCATGTGGAGTGAAGGTAAAGGGTTAAAAAGAAAGTAACGAAATAAGAAAGCAACCTTGCACTGGTGATGTTAATCAGGGGCTATGAACTGAGGACTATCTTCAAGTCAACTCTCTGCTCCTGAGGTGAGAGAGATGGTGGGTGGGCAGGCAAGGAGTGAGATAGCCAGCCACTGGGCCTGGGAGCTGCCCTCTGCCTGTATCCTCTCTCAGCTGAGCTCCACTCCAACAATCCTTTTTTTCCTCTTGATACTGACTTCGGGTGACATGGAAGTTAGAAGAAATGCTTCTTTTTAAGAGGAGGTCAGCAACAGAAGCACAACTTCAGACAGTAGAAGAAAGCAAGCAGGTCACTACTCCTTATTCCAGGTGCTGGTGACTATTTTGCTACTAAACTGTCAAGGATCTTAATATCTTAAATGGTCCTAGCTTTAAGGCTATAATGCACTTTGAACAAATGCCTAGCCAGCATCTAAGAAGCTAACCTTTCACTTGAGAGAATCTGATATATTGGGTGGTTACTGCTGAATAAACTAGATTTAATATCTGTAGTAATATGTTGTTGAACTTCATTTAACTGTACTGAGAAGACTGTTCTCAAAACTTGGCATAAAACAAAATATAAAAAATTAAAACCAAAGAATGGCACAAAAGGCATTATTTTGCATTTCTAAAATTGAAAAATGATGATGATGCTAAACATCACACATCTGCCCCCAAAACTTTTATAGATCTGTCAGCCAAGAAGATTTATTGGACCACTATTATGTTCAGGACTCTGTGCTGTAGGCAGGAAAGGAGGAGAACCATAAATGAAATGGAAACAACAGTTCCCACATGAAACAATGCTTTTAAAAAGTAGTATATCCAAAACAAGCAGCAAAAAAGGAACAGGGTACTATGGATCTTATTCCTAGACAAACTAAGTGTCTAAGTATTGAAAGAATGCAAAAAAAAAAAAAAAGGGAGAGGAATCAGATGGGATCAATCATTGAAGGGAGTGAGATTCAGAATAGAAGAGAAGCAAAGGCACACTAGGAGAAAAGGGGACTGTGTGCAATGAGAAAAAGATGAGAACAAAGAAATAAGAACAAAGAATAAATAAGGTTAACTACCAAATCCATTAAGGGAAGTAACAAGAGATAAGGAGAGGAAAGTAGCGGTAGGTTAAACGTTAACTTGTGTCATATAAATTTAATACTGTGGGTCTAGGATCAGGGAAATGATTCAATCAGAAGGGTGTCTGAGGAGGATTATTCCAGCAGTTGAGTAAGGACCTAACAGAGAGAAACTAGGGTCTGGGAAATCAGCCAGAAGACAGCTATAGCTATAGAAAGGAAAGGATGGGTCCAAGGGCTTTTACCATGTAATGATCAGCAACATTTAATAATGAATGCGGAGTGGGGGGTTGGAAAACTCGAAGGTTGGTTTAAGATACTAAGAGAAGACAATGAGGAAAACTGGGAGGGCTTATGGTTAGGGGAAGACTGAACACCTATTTTTCACATGTTAAATTCTAGGTTTTGTTGGCATATTCAGAGGAAATTTTTATTAGACTGTAGTTAGGCTTGAGAAGAAACTCTGAGCTACCTAAATGACAAAGCTAATTAAAATTGCATGAACAGTTCCCATACCAAGAAAACTGGAGGGGTATGTGTACTTATATGCAAAAATACGAAGAAAAGAAAACTGTGCTGGTCAAAGAAGATCAGAAGCAAACCAGTATCATAAAAGTCAAAGGAGAATAGTCTTTAAAGCAACTGAGAAATCTAGAACAAACTGATAAAAGACTAATGGCTATCCCTGTTTTTAGACACAATGTATTCTTGGGAAAAGGATGGCCATCATATGTAATCTTGACTGTCTACCTATTTGGACAATAACAGAAACCAATATACTACAAAGCATCATAGAATCTTCAGAGTCAGAAAGAGGCTTAAAAGTCATCCAGCCTCTCAACAAATGCTATGGGGACAAGACATTCACATGCAAAAGAATGAAGTTAGACCCCTACCTCACACCATATTAAATTTCTAAAAATTAACTGAAAATAGATTAGAGACCTAAATGTAAGAGTCAAAACCATAAAAGTCTTAGAAAAAAAATAAACATAAATCCTTGTGACATTAGATTAGGCACTGTTTTCTTAGATATGACACCAAAAGCACAAGCAACCAAAGGAAAAATAAGTGGACTTCATCAAATTTTAAAACTTTTGTGTGGCAAAGACACCATCAAGAAAGTGAAGACAACCCACTGAATGAAAGAAAACATCATATATCTGATAAAGGTTGAGTATCCAAAATATATAAAGAACTCTTACCACTCAACAGAAAGACAACCCAATTAAAAATGAACAAAATATCTTAATAGACATTTTTCCAAAGAAGATATATAATGGCCAACATGCACATGAAAAGATGTTGAACATCACTAGTGATCAAAGAAGTGTAAATTAAACCCACAATGAGACAGAACTTTACACCCACAGGATGCTATAATCAAAAAGATATAATCGATGGGACTTCCCTGGTGGCGCAGTGGTTAAGACTCTGCCTGCCAATGCAGGGGACACGAGTTCATGCCCTTGCCCGGGAAGATCCCACATGCCACGGAGCAACTAAGCCCGTGTGCCACAACTACTGAGCCTGCGCTCTAGAGCCCGAGCTCTAGAGCCCACGAGCCATAACTACTGAGCCCGTGTGCCACAACTACTGAAGCCCATGCGCCTAGAGACCGTGCTCTGCAACAAGAGAAGCCACCAAAAAGAGAAGCCCCCGCTTGCCACAACTAGAGAAAGCCCGTGTGCAGCAATGAAGACCCAACACAGCCAAAAAATAAATTAATTAAAAAAAAAAGACATAATCAAAAGTGTTGGTGAGGATATGGAGAAAATGGAACTACTGTACTCTGCTGGGTGGGAATGTAAAATAGTGCAGCTGCTTTGAAAAACAGTCTGGCAGTTCCTCAAAAAGGTAAACAAGTTTCCATATGACCCAGCAATTCTGCCCTTAGGTATATACCCAAGAAGAATATGCTCACACAAAAACTTATGTACAAAAAAGATCTTGCTGTGATTTATGTTAAAGAGTGTTCTTCCTATGTTTTCCTGTAAGAGTTTTATAGTATTCGGTCTTGCATTTAGGTCTTTAATCCATTTTAAGTTTGTTTTTGTGTATGGTGTTTTATATATATATATATATGTATATATATATATATATATATATATATATGTATACACACACACACACACACACGTATGTGGAATCTAGAAAAATGGTACAGATGAACCTATTTACAGGGCAGGAATAGAGATGCAGACATAGGGAACAGACGTGTGGACATGGTGGGGGTTGGGGAGGGAGGGTGGGATGAACTGGGAGACTAGGATTGACGTCTGTGCATTGCCATGTGTAAAACAGATAGCTAGTGGGAACCTGCGGTATACCGCAGGGAGCTCAGATCGGTGCTCTGTGGTGATCTAGATGGATGCGATGGGGGGTGGGGTGGGAGAGAGGTCCAAGAGAGAGGGGATATATGTATACATATAGCTGATTCACTTCGTTGTACAGCAGAAACTAACACAAGATTGTAAAGCAACTACACCCCAATTTAAAAAAAAAACACTTTTGTACAAATGTTTAAAGCAGCATATTCATAATGGCCAGATGTTCATCAGCTAACAAATAAAAATGTGCTATATCCATACAATGGAACAGTATTTGGCCATAAAAGAGGAAGGAAGTGCAGACACATGCTACAGTATGGATGAACTTCGAAATCATAATCCTAAGTGAAGAAAAGCCAGTCATGCAAGACTACATATTATATGATTCCATTAATAGGAAGGAAGTGTTCAGAATAGGCAAATCCATAGAGACAGAGAGTAGATTTGTGGTTGCTTGCTGGGGGGAGGTAGGGAGGTGGAGAGGGGGCAGAGGAGAGTGACTGCTAATGGGTATGGTTTTTTTTTTCTTGAGGTGTGATGATTCTGATGATGGTAGTACAACTTCGTGACTATATTAAAAGCCACTGACTGTGCACTTTAAACAGGTAAATTGCACGATATGTTATTTATCTCTCAATAAATTGGAAATTTTTTAAAAGAGTTATCTAGTGGTGGTCTTGACTCTGCTGAATACCATCAAACAGGAAACTCAGTACTTCCCCCCACAGGAAGCCCATGCCACCTCTATACAGCTCTGATTGTTAGAACTGTCTTCTTTATATTGAGTTAATGGGTGAGCAATGGAAGTAAGAAAGGAAGTGTGACATAGGGTTTCAAAAAGCAATACTAAATGAATGGTGATGTGGCAAGAAGGAGAGAAACATTAAAATTGATTTCAAAAGAGATTATTGATACAGAGATTGTAGACTAGAATCAAAGAAGCACTGAAAAAGTAGAGAATACTATTTTCAAAGGTAGGAGGGGGAACTGAGAGCAATGGAAGAGACAGGCCAGATGGTAAAAATATGTTTTATAACCTAGGAGAAATCTGTGCATTTTATATTGAATGTAATAGTTCACATATTTACTACTGAGCACTTAACATGCCAGGTACTGTGCCGGACACTGAGATTAAAATGATAAATAAAACAATTCCTGTATTTAAAGAGTTTATGGATAAGAAGTATAGTTACAACATGGTAACTGTACCGCAACCATCAAATCCAATGGCTTTTACTCAGCTCTCACTCTTAAGACTCCTCTCCTGCACAAGAAAGTGATTACCACAGTCATTCAATAAACATTGGATTAATCTGAACAAATTCTTGTCAAACTTTCCTGCCTTAATATCTGTGGCATATCACTCTCCTGATTTCTTCTTTCCCCACCGACTAGTCCTTCAACCCATTTCTTCCCATCTCTTTTACTGGTTCTTCTTTAATCCTCTCTCCCCAAGGTTTTGTTTCAACCTTTGTTCTTTCCTTATTCTTCTTCCTTCGGTAAACTCATTCATTCTCAAGGCATACACTGTAATGTCCAAGATGTATAGCTCTAGTTCTGACCTTTCCTCCAAGCTCTTATCTCTTATCTCTAAATGCCATTAATATATATGCCCTTTTGTGTGTCTATCAACTCAAACCTAAAAATGAAACTAATTTTCACCTTCTAAAACCTGTTCTCCTCCTGTATTTCTTTTCTTTGTAGAGTCACTCTCTCAGACCTTTAGGCTTCAGACCTATAACCTCTGCCACCTGTGACCAAGGGTACACTTGAGATGGCAGGCTAGGGTCAGAATGCTGAATTTGGAACAGATTTTTCTCTTCATAAAGTTAACTGTTCTCAATAGGGAGCAACCTCACCTCTTGGATCTTGGTATCACCATGTTTCTTAGAACTGAACAGCCCAGAATGCCTAAAAAGTCAATGGCTAGCAAACACTTGGAGATGTCTAGCTGAAATGATTTTTTAAGAAAACAATTTTAAAGAAAATACTCCAAGTGTACAAAAAACTACAGATGATAATACACGAGCACCTGTATACCTACCTACCACACAGATATAACTAGAGCCCCTTATGTCTCTTCCTCCCACCCTCACTGAAATAGCCACAACTCCGAATTTGGTTATTATTAGAATATGTGCTTTTAGACTTTACTGTGTAAGTATACATCCATGAACAATATACAATATTGACTGAGTATTTTTTTTCCTAAAATCTAGTTATTAATTAATTAATTATTTTTGGGGGGGCTGTGTTGGGTCTTAGTTTCTGTGCAAGGGCTTTCTTCTAGTTGCGGCAAGCGGGGGCCACTCTTCATCGTGGTGCGCGGACCTCTCACTATCGCGGCCTCTCTTGTTGCGGAGCACAGGCTCCAGACGCGCAGGCTCAGTAGTTGTGGCTCACAGGCCCAGTTGCTCCGCGGCATGTGGGATCTTCCCAGACCAGGGCTCAAACCCGTGTCCCCTGCATTGGCAGGCAGATTCTCAACCACTGAGCCACCAGGGAAGCCCACTGACTGAGTATTTTAAAACTTTATATTATGAATGGATGGTGGTGATGGTTGTATACCAGTGTGAATGTACTTAATGCCTCTGAACCGTATATCTAACGGTTGAAATGATAAATGTTATGTATATTTTAACCACAATTAAAAAAAAACTTTATATTACAGTATCACACTGTAGTGATGTTTCTGCAATTCCTTTTTGCCTTTTTCTGGCAAAATGTATCCAGCTAATACATGCAACTAGTTCATTCACTCAAACAGCTATATAACATCTCCTTGTATATCTATATCACAATTTTTCACTATTACAAATGTTCTACTTTATAGCTACATTACAAAAAGGATTTGTGGGGTTTTAATTGAAGTATAGTTGGTTTACAATATCATGTTAGTTTCAGGTGTACAGCACAGTGACTCAGTTTTTTTTTTTTTTTGCCTGCGTTGGGTCTTTGTTGCTGCGCGCAGCAGCTACTCTTTGTTGTGGTGCACAGGCTTCTCACTGCGGTGGCTTCTCTTGTTGCAGAGCATGGGCTCTAGGCACACAGGCTTCAGTAGTTGTGGCTCGCGAGCTCAGTAGTTGTGGCTTGCAGGCTCTAGAGTGCAGGCTCAGTAGTTGTGGCACACAGGCTTAGTTGCTCTGCGGCATGTGGGATCTTCCCGGACCAGGGCTCGAACCCGTGTCCCCTGCATTGGCAGGCGGATTCTTAACCACTGTGCCACCAGGCACAGTCCCAAGTGATTCAGTTGTATATGTATACACACACACACACACACTTTTTCAGATTCTTTGCCCTTAGGTTATTACAAAATATTGAGTATAGGTCTCTGTGCTACACAGTAGGTCCTTGTTGGTTAATCTGTTTTCTATATAGTAGTGTGTATATGTTAATCCCATACATATGGTACTATATACACAATGAAATATTACTCAGCCATAAAAAGGAATGAAATAATGCCATCTGCAGCAACATGGACAGCCCTAGAGATTATCATACTAAGTGAAGTAAGCTAGACAGAGAAAGACAAATATCATAGGATATCACTTATATGTAGAATTTTTAAAAAAGATACAAATGAACTTATTTACAAAACAGAAACTCACAGACATAGAAAAATTTATGGTTACCAAAGGGGAAAGCAGGGAAGGGTGGGATAAATTAGGAGGTTGGGATTTGTGATTTTGTTTTTTAATTGCTTTAAAACAAACAACTACAGAGATCAGAACATTAAAGATATTAGAACATTAAAATTGCAGACCTTCCAAAATAGAAAACAGCTGTGTTCCTTATCTCTATATGTACTTAAGTATTCTATTAAATGGACTTGACTAAATCCCAATTGTTTATTGAAAGCTTTCCCCATATTTAGGTTTATTTAATTATTAAAATTTCACTTAGCAAATCATTTAAGCTTGACTAAAAACTTAATGGATTTTACAGAGTGCAGCTCTACTTTCCCTTGTTAATAACCATCCCTATTGCTAAAAACAAAAACAGAGACTCTAGCACTGTTAACAAAAGAGCTTTCTGAAAGCAACATTAAACCATTTGCAGCATTTCATTCTTAGGGCAAATAAATCAATAAAGAACTGGATGTGTTTATATTTCTGATTACCACAGAACAAAGAAAGGTCTTAATGTAGCCAGTCCTCTAAGATACAAAAGCTTCTCCCTAAATACTGAGAAAGTTCTTGAGGTCATATTTAATTCAGCATTACTTAAAGTGGAGGCTCCAACAACAGCTGACTGTTTCTTCCTCACCAGTCTCCTCCAAGGGCCCATCTTATCGCATTCCCCTCCTCCCTAACTCTACTTTGCTGACCACTGCTTTAATGTTTTCTGCTTGTCTAATCAGATTTTTTTCTTCATCTTTTACCAACCTCCCCACTCCCAATTCATCCTACATATTATTAAAAGAGATATTTGTGTGTCTAAGTTGCTTAGCACAGGGCCTAGTCCATATATTCAACACATGTTAACTATTACTGTTTGTTACCAGAGTAATCTTCCTAAAGCATAATTCTAACTGGTCTTGCCATTCCTTTGATCAAAAGCTTTCAACGGTTCCCATAATGACAAGAGACTGCATCACACAGGAGACAGCAGAGGGAAGTATCAATAAAGTGAGTACCACCTTTTCAGTCAGAGTTATTAAGATCCTCGCTGTGTGTCCAACTATTTAAGTGGAGGTTAAATTAACCTTACTAGAGCTCATTTTCATCATCTATAAAATGGCTATCATGACACCTACTTCTCAGGGTTGTTACAAGGGTTACAGATTAAATAAGATAACATATACAAAGCTCCCAGCACACACAGTAAGTATTTAGCAAATTCTGATTTTTCCCTCCCTACAAAGTGAACTCCTAAACAACTGAATTCCATAATCCAGCCCAAAAGTACCTCTTCACGCTTCTTTCCCATTATATACTCCTGATTTAGCCAAACTAGACTTCTCACCATGCTTTGAGCCTGCCTTGTGATTTCTTACCTCTCAGCCTTTGCTTACTCGAATGGTTTTGCTTTTCCCTCCAACTCCACATATCTAAATCCAGCCTATCCTAAGCCCAGGCCCAATACTGCCCTTGTCCCTGAAGCATTTTCTCTTATCATCCCCATTGCTTAGAATACACTGTCTGAACCTCTTTAATTGCACTTATCACACCTGGCCTTATTCAAGAGTTCTATTTATGTGTCTTACATCCTCTATTTGAATGGATTGGAACAGAAATGGGTAACATCTTCCACTAAGTACCATTTCTACCCAATTTTAGCTAGTGCTTATTAAAACCTACAAATCATACCTGAGAATAAGAAAAGCAGCCTCTGATACCCAGGAGCTGGCCTGGTGTTGCTATGAGCTGGCCTGGCACTCACAGTTAGGTCTTGGTGTTCTCCTCTTACACATAAGCAATTTCAGACATGAACATCAGACAAGACCATTCTGTGACCATGATGGATCAGACAAAAAAAATAAGAACACTGTGTAATCTGTCTGAATACACACAAAACATGAACACCGCCCAAACCAAAAAAATATCAAATAGCCCCTATTGCTGGATGATGAGTGACTGCTGCTTCTTTGCCAATTATAGCTATAGCTTTTCTTTAGACTGCTCTCTCTTTACATAAACTCTACTAAGATACCCACTCATAGAATTTGCCCCACTTTCTGACAGCACCCGATCCACAGCAAAGCCCGACGTCCTTAAACCTCCCTCACAGTCACCTAACACATGCCTAAATCCTACAGTAAGACTTTTCTAACACTCTTACTGAGATGCTGCGTGCTTCCTCACGGTGTGCATCCTCCTTTGCTGCAACAAGCAATAAACCCAATTTCTTCAACCGCAGGTGCATTCCTGCTGCTCTGTGGCCGAAGGACAAACTATGAACTTCTTTAATAGAAGTCTAGTATTTTCTTTATGCTTACAGAGCATGCTCTGGGTCTTGCATGCTATACACTTTGTTGAACTGATCTGAATGACTTACACTAGGCCTGCTGGCCTTGCTGTAATCTCAAGACCCAGCCCAGTCACTCTCAGAGCTAAAAATAGTTTTTTACTTCATTATCCTGAGTGTTTTCAATTTCACAGTTTTGAGAATAGAAAATGGCAGTCAGACTGATCGAGGTGCCCCACACTCAACCACCTCTGAGTTTCTGAAATTGAAAAAGTGTCTAATTTACATGCATTCACAGACTCTCAAACTGTCTCTGCTCCTCTTTGCACACTTTCAGAGATGTCTGATGTTTCATTAAGAGAAAAGGTAAAGGACCAAAATAATCCATTTGTCTCAGACACCTACATACCAACACATAAAGAGCTAATTTAAGATAACAAAGAATTACATATATATGTATGTGTTACATATGTATGTATAAATATGTATACACACATATACATATGTGTGTGTATGTATTTTCACATCTTGGAGAGCTTCAGACTCAGTGAGCAGGACTCACTTGAGGAGAACATGGTGACAAAAAGAGTCTGAACTATTCCAGAGGAACAGGGTTACTGGGGAGGGGCTGGTAAGGAACCGTGTTTACAGGCATTCAAAGTGAGACACTCAATGGAAAACACAGGTGGGCAGGGTCAGCAGGAGAGATGCCAAACGTAACATTACTGTAGGAGCCCCCAGGCCCCAGCCAATGGAGGTGGAAGGTAGGACTCTCTTGAAGCCAATTCTAGCATAGAAGCAGCACACTGTCACCTTGGAGGGCTTCAACTACTCTGGAATCTGTTTAAAGTCCCAGTCAGCTAACCAGGAACAACTGACAAGTTCCTGACCTAGTATGCCGACATCTTCATGTTTCAAAGGTACATAAAATGAGTCAGGGAATGGTTACTCTGGCTAAAGAAGAAACCTGTTGGTGAAATGAAAGGAGAACCATAGGAGAAAGAGATCATGCCATCTTAGAATCTGTGGCAAAAAGGTAGGGGTTGTGTGGCACAGGCTCTAGGAAGGCAGAATTAAGAAGTCCTGAGAACAGAGACACGTGGTTCCATTGCATGAGACTCTAAGAAGAAAGCTCTTAAAATGCATTTTTGCTTGGGCATTTAAAAAATTCTTAAGCAGGTGGGGAAGGCAGAGGAAGACAGTAGATGTACTGGTAGCTATTCTAAAAGAACAGACAAAAAATGAACAGAAGAACACATCAGCAATCAGCATGAAAGAGTAGCAAGACTTGGAAGAACCACATGAGGAGGCCAAGGTCCAAAACAAATTAAGGTTTACAAAAAGGCTAGCAAAAGCAAAAAGGGTGTTTTTAGAGTGAAAAGGCAATTTGCTTGATGATAAAATGTAATGCTGAGAAAGCAGAATTTCTCAACCTCTATTTTGCTTCCATATTCTCTATCAAAGGGTATGAATTTGGGGTTAAATGGGAGAGAATTAACAATCCTAGAGGGAAAAAAAGTCCCAGATGGGTGAGGAGGATAAGATCAAGTCTGTTCACTAAATAATTTCTACCAGGAAGACTGGTAAAACTTGCACATAACGTCACTGAACTAAAGAAAATTTTAAGAAATTATATTGATAAAAAGAGAAATCTTGAACGAATGGAGATAGATAACTATTGTTCCAGTTTGCAAAAAGCAGAAGGTGGATAGTGGACTTTTCAACTATAGAGAAGTGAACACTTCTTGGGCTCAATTCTAAAAAGGATTCTTCCTTTTTTTTTTTTTTTTTTTGATGGAGTGGACATGGAAGGGAAGAAACTTTTTTTCTGGTTATAAAAGAAAAAAAAACGCATACCTATAGAAAATTGAGAAAGTAGAGAAAAGTATAAATAATAACCACCCATGTTTCCATGACCCAGAAATAACCACTGTTAAGATGTTGACCTACTTCTTCCTAGTGAATACATACATTGAATATATCTTTATTTTTCATTTATAGTATACAATTTTCCCATATTATTTAGAACTCTTCATGAAGAAAAGAAACAGAAAAGGAGATCCACACGTATTAAAAGAGATTATGGCTGAAAAATTCCCAAACCTAAAGAAGGAAACAGATATCCAGATACAGAAAGCACAGAGGGTCCCAAACAGGTAAACCCAAACAGACCTACACCAAGACATATTATAATAAAAATGGCAAAAGTTAAAGAGAGGATTCTAAAGGCAGCAAGAGAAAAACAAAGAGTTAATTACATAGGTTCCCCCATAAGGCTATCAGCTGATTTCTCTACAGAAACATTGCAGGCCAGAAGGGAGTGGCAAGATATAGTCAAAGTCCTGAAAGGGAAAAATCTGCAACCTAAGGTACTCTACCAAGCAGGATTATCATTTAGAATAGAAGGAGAGACAAAGAATTTTTCAGACAAGCAAAAACTAAAAGAATACAGCAATACTAAAACTATCCCCTAAAAGGAAATATTGAAAGATCTCTAAATAGAAGAATATATAGAAAAGAGAAAATCACAATTGGAAAGCAAATCACCTAAATAAGCCAGTACACAGATTAAAAAAAAATCAAAAAATTTCTGTGAAAGTAATGATAACCACAATGAACAGCAAAACGATGAACATGAAGATGTAAAAGAGGACAAAATCATAAAATGTGATGGAGGAGAGTAAAAAAATGTAGATTTTAAAAAATTTCCTTGAATGTGTTTGAGCCTATATGACTACCGGTCTAAGGCAAGTAGATATACAATGGGGTTAACATACTTGAAAAACAGGGTTACCACAAATCAAAAACACAAAACAGATTCACAAAAACCAAAAAGAAGAGAACATAAGTATAATACAAAAGAAAATTATCAAACCACAAGAGGAAAAACAACAAGAAAAAGAAAGGGACAAAGAAGAAATATAAAATCAACAGGAAAACAATGTTTAAAATAGCAATAAATACATATCTATCAATAATTACCTTAAATGTCAATGGACTAAATGCTCCAATAAAAAGACACAGAGTGGCAGATTAGATTAAGAAACAAAAGCTTACAAGATGCTGCCTACAAGAGACCCACTTGAGGGCAAAGGACACACATAGACTGAAAGTGAGGGGACGGAAAAAGATATTTCACGCAAATGGAAATGACAAGAAAGCGGGGGTCACAATACTCATATCAGACAAAACAGACTTAAAACAAAGGCCATAAAGAAAGATAAAGGACACTATATAATGATAAAAGGATCAATACAAGAAGAGGATTTTATGCTCATCAACATACTTGCACCTAATATAGGACCATCCAAATACATAAAATACTAACAGACATAAAGAAAGAAAATGACAAGAATACAATAATAGTAGGAGACTTTAACACCCCACCCACATCAATGGACAGATCTTCTCTGGACAGATCTTCTAGACAGAAAATGAATAAGGCAACAGAGATCCTAGATGATACAATAGAACAGTTGACATTTTCAGGAAATTACATCCAAAAAACCAGAATACACATTCTTTTCAAGTGCACATGGAACATTCTTTAGGACTGACCACATACTAGGACACAAAACAAGCCTCAACAAATTTAAGAGTATAGAAATTATCACAAGCATCTTTTCTGACCACAATGGCATAAAACTAGAAATCAACCATAGAAAAAAGAAATGAGAAAAAAGCAATTACATAGAGATTAAACAACATGCTACTAAAAAAAAAACCCAACCAAACAAACAATGGGTCAATGATGAAATCCAACAGGAAATTAAAAAATACCTTGAGACAAGTGACAAGGAAAACACAACCATACAAAATTTATGCGATGCAGCAAAAGCAATCCTTAGAGGGAAGTTCACAGTGATACAGGCCTTCCTCGAAAAGAAAGAAAAACTTCAAATAAACAACCTAACCTACCACTTAAGAGAATTAGAAAAAGAACAAAAACCTAGAGTCAGCAGAAGGAAGGAAATAATAAAGATCAGAGAAGAAATAAATAAAATAGAGACTAAAAAACAATAGAGGGCTTCCCTGGTGGCAAGGTGGTTAAGAATCTGCCTGCCAATGCAGGGGACACGGGTTCGAGCCCTGGTCTGGGAAGATCCCACATGCCACAGAACAACTAAGCCTGTGTGCCACAACTACTGAGCCTGCGCTCTAGAGCCCAAAGCCACAACTACTGAGCTCACAAGCCACAACTACTGAAGTCCGTGCGCCTAGAGCCTGTGATCCACAACAGGAGAAGCCACCACAATGAGAGGCCCGTGCACTGCAACAAAGAGTAGCCCCCACTCGCTGCAACTAGAGAAAGCCCACGTGCAGCATGAAGACCCAATGCAGCTGAAAATAAATTAAAAAAAGAAAATAGAAAGAAAAATCAGTAAAACCAAGAGCTGGTTCTTTGAAAGGGTAAACAAGATTGACAAACCCCTGGCCAGGCTCACCAAGAACAAAATAAACAAAATAAGAATTGAAAAAGGAGACATAACAACCGATACCTGCAGAAATACAAGAGACCATAGGGAATACTATGAACAATTATATGCCAACAAATTTGATAACCTAGAAGAAATAGACACGTTTCTAGAAACATATAGCCCACCAAAACTGAATCAAGAAGAAATAGCTAATTTGAACAGACCAATCACTAGAAGTGAAATAGAATCTGTAATCTTAAAACTCCCTACAAACAAAATTATAGGACCAGATGGCCTCACAGGCGAATTTTACCAAACATGCAAAGAGGAACTCATACTGATCCTTCTCAAACTCTTCCAAAAAACTGAAGAGGAAGGAATATTCCCGAAGACATTCTATGAAGCCACCATCACCCTGATACCCAAACCAGACAAAGACACCACCAAAAAAGAAAATTACAGGCCAATATCTTTGATGAATATAGATGCAAAAATTCTCAACAAAATATTAGCAAACCAAATTCAACAACACATAAAAAAAATCATATGCCACGACCAAGTGGGATACATCCCAAGTTCACAAGGATTGTTCAACACACGCAAATCAATCAATGTGATACACCACATAAACAAGAAAAGACAAAAACCACATGGTCATCTCAGTAGATGCAAAAGAAGCATTTCACAAAATTTAACATCCATTCATGATAAAAACTCTTACCAAAGTGGGTACAGAGAGAACATATCTCAACATAATAAAAGCTATTTATGACAAACCCAAAGCCAATGTAATACTCAATGGTGAAAAGCTGAAAGCCTTCCCACTAAATTCTGGAACAAGACAAGGATGCCCACTCTTACCACTTCTATTCAACATGATACTGGAAGTTCTATCCACAGCAATCAGACAAGAAAAAGAAATAAAAGGTATCCAAATGAAGGGAAGAAGTAAAATTGCCATTATATGCAAATGACATGATACTATACATAGAAAACCCTAAGGACTCCACACAAAAACTACTAGAACTGATAAATGAATTCATCAAGGTAGCAGGATACAAGATTAACATACAGAAATTGGTTTCATTTCTTTACACTAACAATGAAATATCAGAAAGGGAATGTAAAAAAACAATACCTTTCAAAATCACATGCCCCAAAATAAAATACTTAAGAACTTGACCAATGAGGTGAGAGTTATATGCTAAAAATTATAAAACTTTAATAAAAGAAATTGAAGAAGACTCAAAGAAATGGAAAGATATTCCATGCTCTTGGATTGGAAGAATTAATATTGTTAAAATGAGCACACTACCCAAAGCAATCTACAGATTTAATGCTATCCCTATCAAGTTATTCATGACAGTTTTCACAGAACTAGAACAAAGAAATAATCCTAAAATTTATTTATTTATAAATAATCCTAAATTCTGAGTCCATAAAGGACCCAGAATTGCCAAAGTAATCCCAAAGAAAAAGAACAAAGAAGGAGGCATAAGCCTCCCAGACTTCAGACAATACTACAAAGCTAAAGTAATCAAAACAGCAGGGTACTGGCACAAAAACAGACATATGGATCAATGGAACAGAACAGAGAGCCCAGAAATAAACCCACACACCTATGGTCAATTAATCTTCGATAAAGGAGGCAAGAATATACAACGGGGAAAAGACAGTCTCTTCAGCAAGTGGTGCTGGGAAAGTTGGACAGCTTTCACCATACACAAAAATAAACTCAAAATGGTTAAAGACTTAAACATAAGACATGGCACCATAAAGCTCCTAAAAGAGATCACAGGCAAAACATTCTCTGACATAAATAGTACCATTGTTTTCTTAGGTCAGTCTCCTAGGCCAATGGAAATAAAAACAAAAATAAACAAATGGAACCTAATCAAATTTACAAGCTTTTGCACATCAAAGGAAACCATAAACAAAAAGACAACCTACAGAATGGGAGAAAATATTTGCAAATGATGCTACTGACAAGGTCTTAATTTCCAAAATATACAAACAGCTCATACAACTTAAACAAAAAAACAAACAACCCAACTGACAAATGGGCAAACACCTAGACATTTCTCCAAAGAAGACATACAAATGGCCAACAGGCATATGAAAAGATGCTTAACATCGCTAATTATTAGAGAAATGCAAATCAAAACTACAATGAGGTACCACCTCACACTGGTCAGAATGGCCGTCATTAAAAAGTACACAAATAACAAATGCTGGAGAGGATGTGGAGAAAAGGGAACCCTCCTACACTGTTGGTGGGAATGTAAGTTGGTGTAGCCACTATGGAAAACAGTATGGAGGTTCCTCAGAAAACTAAAAATAGAATTACCATATGATCCAGAAATCCCACTCCTGGGCACATATCCAGATAAAACTACAATCCAAAAAAGAAACATGCACCCCTATGTTCATAGCAGCACTATTCACAAAAGCCAAGACATGGAAACAACCTAAATGTCCATCAACAGATGAATGGATAAAGAAGATGTGCTACATGTAAGCAATGGAATACTACTCAGCCATAAAAAAAGAACGAAATAATGCCATATGCAGCAACATGGATGCAACTAGAGATTACCATACTAAGTGAAGTAAGTCAGAAAGAAAGACAAATACCGTATGATATCACTTATATGCGGAATCCAAAAAATAGGACACAAATGAACTTATCTACAAAACAGAAATAGACTCACAGATATAGAGAACAGACTTGTGGTTGCTGGGGGGGCGTGCTGCAGGAGGGATGGAGTGGGAGTGTGGGGTTAGCAGATGCAAACTAGTATATATAGGATGGATAAACAACAAGGTCCTACTGTATAGCACAGGGAACTATATTCAATCTCCTGTGATATACCATAATGGAAAAGAATATGAAAAAGAATGTATATGTATGTATAACTGAATCACTTTGCTATACAGTAGAAATTAACACAGCATTGTAAATCAACTATACTTCAATTAAAAAAAAGAAAGTCCCTCAAAAAAAATAGGTATGGTATACAGTATCAGATTTCAAGTTCAGGTATAATTAATTCTGTATTTGTACTGTCTACCCTGTTTATAAATCCACAGTGATCCCAGACAAACTGGTATTTTTTCCCCTTTGATTTCAAAGAAAAAGAAAACTGGCCACCAAAACAAACAAAAAACAAAAAAAACTCCAACTCCTCATGAATATAATTTACTAGATTCATAACAGTCTATCATATGGATACACAATAATTTATGTAACCATAAATAACAGTAATAATAATGTAATGGCTTATAAATGCTAATAGAGGAAACCATGATCCCTGGGAGCCAGCATTCATTAATTCACTCAATTCACTAATTCCTTTATTCATGAATATTGATTTTCTACAATGTGCAGGCCTGGTCTAAAGTTGGAGATATAGCAGTGAACAAAACAAACAAAAATCCTTACCCTCACGGAACCTCCTTTCTAAATGGGAAAAGAGATGATACACAAAATAATGATAAATACTAAAGAGAAAAAATGAAGCAGGCAAAGGGGATAGGATGTGTTGGGGGGAAATAAAGATTTTAGCGGGAGTATCCAGAGAAGGCTCAGGAGAAGATAAAGGAAAGGCACATGGCTATCCAAGGAAGAGCATTTCAGGAAGGGGAAACAACAAACGCAAAGGCCCTGAGGTGGGAGCACACCTGGCATGTTCAAGCAACAGTGAGAAGGCCAGCGTGGTCAAAGCAAAATGAGAAAGAGGGAAAAGGAGAAGGAAATGGGGATGAGGATTAAGTAGGGCCTTGCAGGTCATGTACAGACTTTGTCTTCATCTGAGTGAGTCAGGAAGCCACTGGAGGGTTTTATGGAGGGAGAAACTTATGCTTTAAAAGGATCAGTATGGATGCTATGTTGAGAACAGACTGAAGGGAGAAGGGAGGAAGAAGGTGGACCACAGCCTAAAACAGACAGAATAAGATGGAGTAAAGCAATCAAATGACCAACTAGTTTAATGACTCTACACAAAAGGTTTCAATGAATAGACTGGGGTGACCCTAAGAGCAGTTTCAAATGACTGATAGATTTTAAAAAATAATTTGAATGATCTATCAAGAAGACATGTTAATCAAAAGCAAGGGTGAAATTGTGAAAAAAAATTATGAGGCAGTCAGAGACATTTGAATGCCGACTGGATATTTAATGGCATTAAGGAATTATTGATTTTTTAGGTGTGATAATGATATTGCGGCTATGTTTTAAGAAGAATTCTTATTTTTTAGAGATGTATACAAAATTATTTACGGATGAAATGACCCAATGTCTGGAATTTGCTTCAAAATAATTGAGTGTATGGGGGGAAAAGTAAGTGGGGATACACATGATACAAGATGATGGTTGTTGAAGCAAGGTGATGTGGATTCATCTTACTACTCTCTCGACTTCTGCTTATGTTTGAAAATGTCTAACAAAAAAGTTTTTTTAAAAATCAAGAATGGCATATAGCTGAGAGAGATGGTAAAACAAATACATTGAATGGAACAATAAATATTCTGAAAAAATGTCAAGAGGCTAGAATTCTGGACCAATAGATAAAATGCAACAGGGAAGGCTAGAAACTGCTATATTTGGTTCCAAAACATCAAGTGAGTGTACAAAATGGACAAAACCTAGATGAGTAGCTCCTATTTAAAAAAAAAAAAAGTTTAAGATTCAAATATACAGCAAGGTCGGCAAGTAAAATGCCAAAAATCTAAAGCAATCCCCAAGATGCATTAATAAAAGTAAAGAATTTTAAAAATGGGGGTGGGGGGGTTGCTCTTCCATGAGCTAACTGGCTTACACTTGCTATTGTTTGCCATCTAAGAGGGCTATGTTTAGATACTTGCAACTATGTCATATGAGGAGTGGATGAGGCAGCTAGGGATGTCAACTTAGGAAAAAAGATGGAAGAAGGGGACGTGATACTAGTCTGCAAATTCCTGAACTCATCATCTTTCCCCTTTAAGCTACTTTGCTTCATTACTATTTTGATAAAGGGTGTTACCATCTATGTATTCACCTAAGCCAATAAACTGAGAATAATTCAAGATGCCTCCCTCTCTCTCACGCTCCACATCTATTTAAAAATGTCTCTTAAAATTGTTCTCTCCCCTCCTATCCAACGTTGATGCCTCCCCTGTTCCATTTACTCCTTCTTCTTCCTGTACCCCTATTTCCCTTTGGGAATCACTCTCAACTCCACAGTGGTCAATCAGCATATTCTTTCTACCCACAGCACTGCAAATAGCTTAACTCAAGCTATTAAGATGGGAGGATGTGTTAGCTGGAACTACTGGGAAAGAATAGGTGGTGGGGGGGGGATAAGAGTAAGATGGGAGTGAAGGAAGAGTTCAAAAGAACAGAAACATTCTTTCTCTGGATAATTAAGTGTGAGGAGGTGATATCTCAAACTGTTGCAACTATTGTTGCTACCCTGAGAGAGAAGTCAACAGACAGAGCCAACTTGAGAAGGAATCCAGAAGTGAAAAGGACATAGAAAATCAGACTGTGAATCTCTAGATCAAACCAC
This sequence comes from Balaenoptera acutorostrata, assembly GCF_949987535.1. NCBI lineage: Eukaryota > Metazoa > Chordata > Mammalia > Artiodactyla > Balaenopteridae > Balaenoptera > Balaenoptera acutorostrata. The sequence continues at coordinate 48,907,350 of NC_080072.1, read as the reverse complement.
ACAGGAGGCCAATTCTAACACAGGGTCTTTTCATTTGCACTAGTCAATACATTCGCTTTTTGACTTAAGACAGTTCAGCTGAATTTCCTGTGACTTATCATGAGAATCCTAACTGATGAGCCCAAAGACACTGGCTTAATGATGTTCATGTCTCAACTGGACTACTGCAACAATATTCTCCCTGAAAAAATCCTCACGATACAGACTCTACACCGTTGCCAGGGTGTCCTTTCAGACTGTATGTTTCTCTTCTACTCATAAACTTACAGTGGCCTCCTCTATCTTTAGAATAATATCCAAACTCCTTAAGTATGGCAGAAAAAAAAAATCTTTACAATTTGTCCCCTAGTCTCATCTCTTAAAACTCTAAAGCTATTTCAAGGCTCTGGGTGCTGTTTTTGCTCTGTGTTCCCTCTGCGTGGAATGTTCTTCTTAATCTGGCTAATAAAAACACTTTAGAATTATCTCCTCAATTTAGCCAAGGAATGCAAGGTTGGTTTAACACCCCAAAATCAATTATGTAATGCATCATATCCATAGAATGTAGGACAAAAACCCCATGATTGCTTCACTAGACACAGAAAAAGCATTTGACAAAATTCAACACCCCTTCATAATAAAAATACTCAACAAACTAGGAATAGAAGGGAACTCCCTCAAAGGGCATCTTTAAAAAAATCCACAGCTAGCATTACCCTTAATGGTATGAAAGCTTTCTTAAGATTAGGAACAATCAAGGATGTTCCCTCTTCACTACTTCTATTCAACATTGTACTAGAGGTTCTAGCCCAGGCAGTTAGGCAAAAAAAAAAAAAAAAAAAAAAGAAAGAAAGAAAGAAAGAAAAGGCATGTAGATTGGAAAGAAAGAAGTAAAACAATCTCTGTTTGCAGAGAACAAGATCATGTATTGGAGCTAATAAACAATTCAGTAAGTTTGCAGAATACAATATTAATACACAAAAACTGTGTTTCTAAAAAATAGTAGTGAACAATTTGAAAATAAAATTAATAAAATAATTCAATTTACAATAACATCAAAAAGAATAAAATACTTAGGAATATACTTAACAAAATAAGACTTGTATACTGAAAACTACAAAGTTCTTTGAAATCAATTAAAGACCTAAATAAAAAGAAATCCTGTGTTCATAGATTCAAAGACTTAATATTGTTAAGATGGCAATACTCTCCAAATTGGTCTACAGATTCCACACAATCAAAATCCCAGCTGGCTTCTGCAGAAATTGATAAGCTGATCCTAAAATGTGTATGGAAATGCTGGGCCACAGGACTCAGAAATTAATCTTGAAAAAAGAACACAGTTGGAAGACTTAATGCTTCATGACCTCAAAACTTAACTACAAAGCTACAGTAATCAAGACAGTGTGGTACTGGCATAAGGACGGGTATATTTGATATTTATATCAATGGAACAGAATTGAGAGTCCAGAAATAAACTCTCACACAGTCAATTGAATTTCAACAAGGCTGTCAAAACAATTCAATGTAAACAGAATAGTGTTTTCAAAAATAATGCTGGGATAAATGTATATCCACATGACGTTGGACTTCTACCTCACACCATATATAAATATTAACTCAAAATGGATCAAAGACTTAAATATAAGAGTAAATATTATAAAACTTGAAAACATGGGCATAAATCTTCATGACCTTGGATCTGGCAATTATTTTTTTAGATATGACACCAAAAGCAGAAGAGAAGAAAATAAATAAGTCAGACTTCATCAAAATTAAAACTTTTCTTAAAAGGACACCATCGAGAAAGTGAAGACAACTTACTAAGTGGAAGAAAATATTTGCAAATCATATAGCTGATAACGAACTTGTACCTAAAATACATAAAGAACTCTTACAATAAGAAACCCAATTTAAAGATGCGCAAAAGTCTGAATAGACATTTCTCCAAAGAAGATACACAAATAGCCTATAAAAGATGTCAATGTTGTTAGTGATCATGGAAATACAAAAAAAAAAAAAATCACAATAAGATACCACTTCACATCCATTAGGATGGCTATAATCAAAAAGGCAAGCAATAACAAATGTCGGTGAGGATATGGAGAAAGTGGAACACTCACATTAATGGTGGGAATGTAAAATGATGCAGCCACTTTGGAAAACAATCTAGCAGTTCCTCAAAACTGCTCATAGAGTAATCATATGAGCCAGAAATTCCACTCTTAGTTCCAGCCACACTGAAATGCTTACATTTCCCAAATGCATATACCCAAGAGAAACCAAAGCATGTATCCATACAAAAATCTGTACAGAGATGTTAATAGCAGTGTTATTCTTAATAATCAAAACCCAAAATGCCCTTCAAGTGATGAATGAATAAAATGTGGATGGAATATTCCACACAATGGAATATTATTCAGCCATAAAAAGTAATAAAGTACAGATAAATGCTACATGGATGAACCCTGAAAACATGCTATGTGAAAGAAACCAGTCACAAAAGATCACATATTGTATGATTCCATTTATATGAAATGCCCATAAGAGACAAATCTATAAAGACAGACAGTAGATTAATGGTTGCCTAGGGCTGAAGGGGTTGCGGGGTGTTGAAGGGTGATGGCTAAATAGTATGGGTTTTCGGGGGGGTGAAAATGATGAAATGTTCTAAAAATTGATTGTGCTAATGGTTGCACAACTCTGTGACCATGCTAAAAACCATTCAACCACACACTTTATTTATTTATTTATTATTTTTGGCTGTGTTGGGTCTTCGGTTCGTGCGAGGGCTTTCTCCAGTTGCGGCAAGCGGGGGCCACTCTTCATCGCGGTGCGGGGACCGCTCTTCATCGCGGTGCGCGGGCCTTTCTCTATCGCGGCCCCTCCCGTCACGGGGCACAGGCTCCAGACGCGCAGGCTCAGCAATTGTGGCTCACGGGCCCAGCTGCTCCGTGGCATGTGGGATCTTCCCAGACCAGGGCTCGAACCCGTGTCCCCTGCATTAGCAGGCAGATTCTCAACCACTGCGCCACCAGGGAAGCCCTCAACCACACACTTTAAATGGATGAATTGCATAGTATGTGATTTATATCTCAAGAAAGCTATTACCAAAAAAAAAAAAAAAAAAAAAAAAAGGCTCTCCTCCATGACACCTTTCTTGAGCCATCAATAAAACTGACCATTCTAACATGTATCTCCCCACTTCCCTGCAAGGACTTGAGTACCTGTAACTGACACTTTTTTGCACTTATTTAATGTCTGTTTCCCTCTACTAAACTGTAGATTCCTCAAGGCAGGGATCTGGCTCATTTTTTCACGGAATTAACAGTATTTATACGTTGTGTGTAAACTATGTAAAAGTGTACACCATAAATATTTGTTAAAAGACTATCCTAACAGTTGTTATGTGGAAAAGGGACTGTGCTTGTTTCACATATATGCCAATGGGCAGAAATGGAAAGCTATTGATATAATGGCACGAATTTTAAGAATTTTCAAATAATCAGGGCTGTCTCTTTATTCAAAACAGGGGTTTCTGGGTTCTGTGGATTCTCTGAGTCGATTCTCAAATTCTGTATGTATGTATAAAAAGCATGTGCATTTTTCCTGGGAAAAAAATCCATAACTTTCATCAGATTCTCAGAGGGGTATATAACCCAATAATGGTTAGGATTCACTGTTTTTAAAATGTCAGTGTACCAGGGCAGGGATTTTAGTTAGCAAATTTCAGTTACTGGAATACATCATTCAAGGTAGGTTTCTGCCTAGATTATACTACTTTGGTAATTAATGCAAATGAGAACTCACAATATTAGTATCTCATAATCTTATTCATTTAAAAGTATTTATTGACTGTCCATTATATGCCAACTGCTGAAGAAATAACAGTAAACAAGACAAAGTGCTTGCCCTCAGGAGCTTACATTCTAGAAGGTGGAGACAAAAAAAAAAGAGTAAATAATAAAATGTCATATCATATAGTAATGCCTTCAACAGAGAAAATAAAACATGATGGAAAAGGGAATGATGGGAGTAAAGAGTTATTTTAGCTAGAGTCATCAGGGAAAACCTCTCTGAGGAGATCACATTTGAGCTGAAACTTGAGCAATGAGAAGGAAGCTGAGGAAAGAACACTTCAGGAATGAAGAGAACAGAAAGTGCAAAGATTCTAAGATGAGAACATTGATTATTACCACCTGCGTTCTTAAGAGAAAAAGCCATGTCTAATCGCCTCTCTATACAACATTCAGAAGAGTGTCTCCCACTCACAATGAATAGAACTTATTCAAGATAATTCAGCATAACGAAAATTCACTGTGATAAGAGACTATTCTAGACAAATCTTTACTGCTTAGGGTCATTGCAAATTTACTCTTCTTCAATGCAGACAATATCATTAGACAAAGTGAGTAAAACCTTTGGGGTTTTGTAATAAAACAGAAAGAAAGAAAAAAAAAACCATTTTTTTTTTTTTTAAAGAAGCCTCTCCCAGGTAGATAGTTTTACAAACAAAGATTATCAAGCAAACTCTATAAACAATTCTGGGTTCGATCTGCTCTCCATCCCTAGAGCTTGGTGCTTTGCATTTGTAGTATTTATAATCTGTGAGGTACAAGAGGGTGGAGTTACAGCCAGTGTGCACAACTTAGAGGGAAATGAGTTTCAGTTCAAAAGGAGCTGTCCAACAATCAACAGGTTGAATATTAGTGGAAGTGTGGAGACTGTAAAACCATGACGCAAGTTACGGCAACTTCATGACCTACAAAGAACTGTTCTAGATCCTTCTCCCAGCCTTGGCATCCCTGCCGTGTTACACTCACCCATAAAACCCCAGAATGCAAATCAAAGGGTGGATTTTTAACCACCACATACATCATGCCAATAGCAAAAGATTAACAAATACTTGTTCAGGTAAGGGGAACGCAGAGCTTTGTTCATCTCAACAATTGAAATTCGTATTATTAAAATCTTCAAGTTATATTTACAAAGGCACAAAAAGAGCCTGAAGCAGTGAGCACCCAACACCAAACTGAAAGTACACAACGAATTAAGGTTAACAGTACCAATTCCAACTATTTCATTCAAATGCACGACAGAAAGCATACGGAAGCCCTGAAGAGGGGAAGCCAAGAGAGAGCCCTCCTGACTCAGAACACCTGAGCAGACGGTGACTAGTTGCGTTAGGCCAGCGAGGGGAAGGGGCTGCCAGCAATCGGGGAGTGTGCCCAGGCTTGTCTGCGTGCGCTCCTGGTCCTGCCTGCGGTGGAAGGTCAGGAGGGACCCGCTCGGGCAGCTGCCCGCTGGTGTCAAAAGAACCCAGGGGCTTGGCACCTCCCACACGCCGCTGGGTCCGCTTTCTCTAGCGGGGACGGAGATTCCCGGAGCCGCCCTCCCTGGAGCACCGCTTACCTTCGGGAGCCGGCGGTGGCTCCTGCCGCTTTCCGCGGGACAAAAAGGCCTTGGGCAGAAGCAGCGACACAGCCAGGACGAGCCCCGAGGCCAGGGCCACCCTCTGCACGGTGGAGTACGCCATGGCCACCCGCCCTCGCCGCAGGTGAGCTCCAACCGGAACCGGAACCGCAACGCCCGCGGCCTTCTTCGACCCCACCGAGGGCTGCGCGGACGGCGACGCGCGAGGGACAAGTGACCAGGCGCCTCCGGCTCCGCGGCGGGAGGCTGATCCGTTCCTCCCGCGCGGTCAGCAGGTGCGATGAGTGGTACCCGCGCCCTCTCATTTGTACCGACTAGACACGCCTTCCACGCCCCACGCCCACCTGGGCGTTCTACCGCCGAAACAACTGATGGTCGTCCATCCTCTCCATCCCGCTCACCACACTGCTCACTCCCCGCCCCAGACCGCCCATTAATTTCCTCGTTAAGGCCCCACCCAGGCCCCGCACCTCCATTGTCCAGCTGCAGACCAAGGTGATGATACTAAAACGCAGCTCTAATGCGTTTTAAGCTCTCCATAGCTTCAAATCTTTCAAAAACTCCTCTTTATCCTCATAGAAAGGTCAAACTGCTTTCTATGACCTCAAGGCCCTGTGTGATCCGGTCTTACCAACGCTCCGTCCAAACTAGATCATTTGCTATTTCCCCAGCATATTTCTTACCTTCAGGGAACCTTTGCTCATCGTGTTACCTCTGCCTGGAAAATTACTAACGCATCTCCACCTGTTAAAAACTTCTCTGAAGAACAGCTGAAAAGTACTAACCTCATGAAACTTTTTTAGTTAGCCTCTCCTTCCTCTGTATCCCCACAGTTCTTCGTTACTGTCTTTATGGGTTTATTTAACATTCTTTTGGTTCTTACTATGTATCAGACCCCAAAATGGCACTACAGAATCTGATGAATAAGATGGCTTCCGTATGGGGTAGATAGTTATAGAAACAAGAAAATGCAGGAAAGATTATGGACTCTGGAGCACTTAGCTCAACTGGAAGAAGGAGGAATGAGGAGAAAACTCCTGAGAGTAGGTGAAATCTGAGTATTTGAAGAATGAGTAAGTTACTAGGCAGGTGGGAAGAGTTAAAAGGGTATACCAGGGAAAGGATGCAAAGAAAGCAAAGGCGTAAACTCGAAGCTTCCTTACGTGTTCTGAAAACTATTAGTAATTCGTTTTGGCTGGGCCATGGGATTGGTGACAGGACATAAAGTGATAAGGCAATATAAGCAGGAACTAGGTTATGAGAAACTTGGATATAATTTCCAGTTACACATGGCAAACGGAGCACACCCACTTTTCTTTGCTTTCCCCAGACACCTCACAATAATGAAAATAAAAAGAGTGTATCAAATAAAAGACTAGAGAGAATGGGAGAAAACATGACAGCAGACAACAAATGTCAAAATTTTATAAGATGCAACATTATCCAATAGAAATATAAGGCCAGTCACATATGAATTTAAAATTTTCTAGTAGCCTCATTTAAAAAGTGAAAATAGGGCTTCCCTGGTGGTGCAGTGGTTGAGAATCCGCCTGCCAATGCAGGGGACACGGGTTCGAGCCCTGGTCTGGGAGGATCCCACATGCCGCGGAGCAACTAGGCCCGTGAGCCACAACTACTGAGCCTGCGCGTCTGGAGCCCGTGCTCTGCAACAAGAGAGGCCGCAATAGTGAGAGGCCCGCGCACCGCGATGAAGAGTGGCCCCCGCTTGCTGCAACTAGAGAAAGCCCTCGCACAGAAACGAAGACCCAACACAGCCATAAATAAATAAATAAATAAATTAAAAAAAAAAAAAAAAAGTGAAAATAAACAGGTGAAGTTAATAATATATTTATTTAACCCCAAATACCCCAAATATTATCATTTCCACATGTGTAGCACTAGTCAGTCACATTTCAACAGCTTAATAACCATGTGCCTAGTGGCTACCACATTGGACAGTGCAGGTTTACAGCATAAAAAGTGAAAGACTTTAAGAGAGAAGGACTCTAAGAAGCAAACAAATTTAGCCTTCAGAACCTATAAAGTATTAGGAATTGGAAGCACTGAGTTCCTTTAAAGGCAGAAATGTGGAGTGGGCCTGAATAAAGAAGGATTGGTTGAAAGTCTGTCAAGAAGCAGTTGATATCCTCCAGATCTGGCTCCTCAATTATTGCAGCCAGGTGGTTGCCCCTATTGGCATCACTCAGGCATCATCATCATTGATATCATCAATAGCACTGAAAGTTATTGAGCACGTCCTATGTTCCAGGTGTTTCCCATATCATAACAATTGATTCTCCTAACAACTTTATGAAGTAAGAAATATTATTATGTACCCACTTTACAAATGAGAAAACTAAGGAACAGAAAGCCTAAGTAACTTGACAACAACTACACAATATACATTGGAAGTTACTGTTTGAATCCAGGCATGCTTACTCCAAGACTTGCTCTCTTAACTACCAGTTTTACTTTCTGGGACCAGAGATGCTCTGGACTCACAGACAGCAGGTGCAGCTTAGGAAGGCGATGACTGATGGGATAGTCTAAGAGGTGCAGAGGAATCCCAGATCACCGCCCAGATTCTCACTTGGGTGACTGGACCGACATTGATTCCATATAACAAGATTTTGAGAACAGAAGAATCAGATCTGTGAGAAAGATGAGTTCAGATTTTCACGAGTGGAGTTTGAGGTTCCATGAAATGTCCATGCAGAGATGTCCAGTTGAGTATATGGGTCCGAAGCTCAGAAGAGACGTTTGGGCTGGAAACAGATATGGAAGTGATCAGCCCACCAATAGTAAATGAAGTCTGGGAGAAGATAACATTAGCAAGAATGCTCATGTAAATGATAAGAGGCCACAGTGGAAACTTAGGTTACACCCTTAATGTTGAAATTCCCAAGTATGAGGACAGAAATGCAGTGGAAAAGAAGATAGTGATCCAGGTGCTAAAATCTTGAATGAATGAGGAGTTACTGGAAGGATGAAAGGTGACAGGAACAGAGGGTGTAATAAACAATCAGATGACACGCTCTTCTAAGAGTTGTAGTTTGTTTGTTTTTAGAGTAGTTGTAGCAATGGCAGCAGCAGTCACGGCATACTTCTAAGTGCTTTACATACATAAATCCTTTGATGATTATACAAAACTTCCTGAATAAATGCCAGCTCTTACTAGTAACTATTTGGTCTAATTCTATTTTTTATCGTTCTACACTCAGAACAAACCTCTTTTCCTTTCACGTGCAGTCCCACTGTCATGGAACTTGTAAATTACTCCCTAGCAGCTTCTCCTGTGTTGCTGGCATTCTTTTCCCTGTGATAACGCCTTCCCAATTCTCCTGATTTACCTCCTTTCTGCTTTCTTAACAACACCCAATTTCAGCACAGAAACAAACTGCTCATGGGCCACAAGATCCAGGGAAGAGAACCTACCTTCCTCTGGTGTGCAGTAAGCGGTCGAGAGGGGCTCTCTCAGCCTTAGGCCCAAAGAGAGGGGACCTCTGCCTCCTTCTCCTTGGAATCTATTTCCATCCTGCCTTGTGATGACCAGCGGGGCTCCCTGATAATGAGGCCCTCGAGGCACTGCAGCTAGAGCAACTTAACTGCAGCTGCTTCCAACTGAGACTGCCTACCTAGGGGCCCCGAACTGTTCCTCCATGAGAGACATTGGAAAGTCACTCAGTGTAAAGTTGTCATATTCATAGTCATTGATCATAGTCTAACCTTTAGCCCTCTGTCAAACAGGCCGTTGACTTACTTCTATGACTTGTATTAGTGATTTTCAAACTTGATATTTTTCTGATGACAGATCTTGAATCCAGAAAGCACGGTAAGCAGAAGGTTTGGGACTTCAAGGGGAGGAGATGGAGTCAGAGTGAAATATGTACTGAGCAGTATCCAATTGGTTCTGTTTCTCTGGGGAACTCTAATACAGTGACTTCAGCTATTTCCGAAAATGTAATTCCTCCTGTTACTGAGGCTTCTCCATCCCAGAGGAGATTCCAAGGATGTACCTTGGCCTCTGAAAACAATTTTAAAGAGCCTATAAAGAACCATAGCAGCTCCACTGTAGAGTCATGGACCCTTATTAAAGGCAGGAATCAGGGTGGTGAGCAGGGAAGTGAGACCCAAGTATCCAGAACGCTGAGCAGAAGGGAGCAAGGCCTGTAACTTCAAAGCCCAGAATGAAAAAGCTAAAGGAGGCAAGCAGGAGATGGGACAGGATACACACAAGAGGGTATGTTGGACCAGGGCCTTGAGAGATGGATGGAATTTCTATCAGGGATAAGGGGAATGTGATAAACATCTGCCAATTGTGGTTGTCCACAATCTTCTAAATAGCCTTTCTTTGTCAGACGTTATACACATTGAGAACCTCACTTTCTCAATGTAGAATCCAACAAACTGTGCAGGGCAGAAGTTGAGACACAGATGTAGAGAATGGACATATGGACACCAAGGGGGGAAAACTGCGATGAGGTGGGGATGGTGATGTGCTGAATTGGGCGATTGGGATTGACATGTATACACTGATGTGTATAAAACTGATGCCTAATAAGAACCTGCAGTATAAAAAAACAAACAAAACAACTAATACTAAACTTTCATTGGGTTATTTGTATGGAAATATGTTAATATAAATGTTTCAGACATTACATGAAATTTCTAAAAATCTTATATTTGTATTTGTATGGAAATATGTATGGAAATATGTTAATATAAATGTTTCAGACAGTACATGAAATTTCTAAAAATCTTATATTTGTATTTGTATGGAAATATGTATGGAAATATGTTAATATAAATGTTTCAGACATTACATGAAATTTCTAAAAATCTTATATTTGTATTTGTATGGAAATATGTATGGAGATATGTTAATATAAATGTTTCAGACATTACATGAAATTTCTAAAAATCTTATATTTGTATTTGTATGGAAATATGTATGGAGATATGTTAATATAAATGTTTCAGACATTACATGAAATTTCTAAAAATCTTATATTTGTATTTGTATGGAAATATGTATGGAGATATGTTAATATAAATGTTTCAGACATTACATGAAATTTCTAAAAATCTTATATTTGTATTTGTATGGAAATATGTATGGAAATATGTTAATATAAATGTTTCAGACATTACATGAAATTTCTAAAAATCTTATATTTGTATTTGTATGGAAATATGTATGGAAATATGTTAATATAAATGTTTCAGACATTACATGAAATTTCTAAAAATCTTATATTTGTATTTGTATGGAAATATGTATGGAAATATGTTAATATAAATGTTTCAGACATTACATGAAATTTCTAAAAATCTTATATTTGTATTTGTATGGAAATATGTATGGAAATATGTTAATATAAATGTTTCAGACATTACATGAAATTTCTAAAAATCTTATATTTGTATTTGTATGGAAATATGTATGGAAATATGTTAATATAAATGTTTCAGACATTACATGAAATTTCTAAAAATCTTATATTTGTATTTGTATGGAAATATGTATGGAAATATGTTAATATAAATGTTTCAGACATTACAGGAAACGTCTAAAAATCTTATATGTTCTGGTATAATGTTATAAGTAATAATCCTAGTTATTACTTTAAAATGTATATCTCAGAAATAACTAATTTTCTTGTCAACTGCATTATTATGAACTTTCATCAAATCTTTAACCATGGTCATTTTTAAGTCTTTTGTCATTTACAGACAGTTCTGGGTGTACTCTGATGATTTTGCAAATATGTTCCTATAAAAGAGTTTCATCTTCAAGAAATTCATGGAAAAGACTCTGACAAGTACAGGTTTCTGGTAACTGACTGTACTGCTGAACTGAATGAATAAGCATTTTCAGAACTCTAATGAAAAACTGATGAACTCATAAAAGTGCTAACAAAAGATCAAGATGAAAAAAAAGAAATTAATTACATGGGACTGAGTGAACTGATGAGGATGAGTATAATTTTTGTGACTTTCTGTCTGAATTAAAAAAAAAAAAATTCCACAAGGACTCAGAGGAAAAGAATATACAAATCAATTTTCACTGGAAAGTAAAGGAGCTGTTACAGTGGAGGATTACTGGACTGAATGTCAATGTTATGACACAGTATAAGTGTGTTTCATGTTTGGTAATTGCAATCATTGTTGCTTTTGTTGTGGTCATCCATGTACAATGCTTGGTGTCAGTCTATCTATCTCTTGTAAAAATAAAATACAGTGTGTGTGTGTGGAAAAAAAAAAAAAAAGAATCCAACAAACTGTATTTCCCCTGGCCACTGGGATGCAGATACATAACTCTGTTTCCCCAGTCAGATGTACCCATGCCTGATTTCGGTTTGGAAGTTATCTATGAGAGGAAACATCAATGCTGGGCTGCCTTTTTTGACGGCCATAGGTGGTAGCAGAAGTGGAAGCTCCCGCAGTTGGTGGTGGCCACAAGTAGCTTCCTAAAGGTAGAGCAGAGGCCACGCAGGTCTGGGGTCAGTGGCGGCAGAGCTCCCTTACTAGGCTAGTTCTGTGGAGTTTTCCCAAGCTAGTTCTGGGGGTTATTCCAAGCTCCAGAGCCCCAGTTTTCTCACCTGTGAAATGGAGACTATACCACTCCCTTCCCCTCCCTCCCTCCCGTGAGCTAGCAAATGTGATGGAGCCTGGAAGGCAATTGTGTGTGAGACCAAAACAGCAGCAGGAGCTGCAGCTCAAAGCATGTCCAATGAAAGGAAATTGGAATCAGAAAAGGGAAGATGGTTTCGGAGGAAAACCTATAGGGAGGAAGCCTCTAGAAGGCCCATATTCCTCACCCTAAAGCTTTACCCAACTGGGACTGTGTGGGTAAACGTCAACGGCGTGAGGACCCAGCTTTCCTGGTGGCGAGTGGTCAAGGTGAGAATTCCCTTACTGCTTTGCTACCAACACTCCTCGCTGGCCCCTGCCCCTGGTGACACAGAACAGAGAGAAGTCACAGTTGGATACCTTGGGCCTTTCTGCCTTCAATGAGAAGAAACAGTCTTTGGCTCCAATTAATTAAGCAAACTGATAGAAATTCCCTGCTTAAGTCACACTTTGCATATCCATAATCTCTGCACTACATTTTCTGTATACTTTACCCCTGGGTAAAAATTGGTGAGCATTTAAATGCTTGCTCACATAATCTTGCTAAAGCACACTCTTGCCTATAAATATTCATGCCACTGCCAAAACATTTGCAAGCTTTCCCCAAAGGTGAAATGTGTGTAATGTACTTTGTCTTCTGGGTATAAATATTATCCAATACATTTTAGTTAATATGAATACACTAATTATTCCTGTAACCCTTTTAAAAAGGGTCATCTTCATGATGTGAATTTTTAAAAAATGTAATTACAGTAATTGGATACTTAATCTAATTAAAATTTGCTTTATCTTTAATGGGAATTTTTCTAAAGAGGCTGAATGACAATTGGCCTTTTGATAATGACTGTTTTCTTTCTGCAGGGAGATCAAGTTGGTGAAAACTGGAGGACCAGGCAGTTTTGTGTCTGTCAGTGCCTTTCTCCTTGCAACTCAGTCCTTCTGTAGTGAATATGGGTTTTGGTAACTAAAGAGGGTAGAGGAAAGGACCAAGGGAATCTTTCCCATTCCAACAGTTGAAGCTACTCCCCTTCCTAGGAAGCAGCCCTCTGGTCCCCTGGACTAATGATTGGTCCACTCATGATTGGGCACGTGACCTAAGCCTGCTAGATCAGGGTTCCTCACAGGGCTTGCTGGAACTGGAGCTGGAAAAGCAGCAGCTCCACACTGCTTTGGGGGCCATGGGGCTGGAAGGAGTTGTTGTGGATGTTATAGGTGCTCCAGTGTATCCCATTGGTCCACCCTTGAGGTCACCTGCTGACAGGTCCTACACAGAATTTGGGGTCCTGTGTCTCTCTGCATAAGGCCATTCTCTGGCTTGGGGAGCAAGCTAGGCCTGCCAGAGAGCTCCCATCCCCAGAGCAACTCTCAAACAATGAGAGAGGGGAGCTGGTAGATAAATACCTCCGCTTCCTTGCTCCAGGTGGACAACCTGAGGGATTCTCTGCACATTCCTTCTGAGGCATCCCAGCGGAATTGGGCTCTACTTGCTCCAGCTGTGACTGTTCATCCACACACCCATTTTGGGGGCTTCTTTTCCTCCCTTGTCTCACTTCCCCACTCCCTCATCATGCTTCTTGAGATCGTCTCCCAAATAGAGCAACACACCCAAACTCTTGCCTTGGAGTCTGCTTTCAGGGAGCCCAAACTAAGACAGATACACAGTTGGGGATTCCAGATAACTGTTTTTTCTCCACCGTGTGGAATAGGCCTGTCTGAAGGAGGAGAGCGAAGCCAGAAGAAACGAGCAGAGAAGAGGCGGATGGAGAGCGAGCCTGGTGGTGTTGAATCCTGGTTCCACCCCCAAGACTCTCCTTGCTCCTGATCCTCCCTTGATTCCTTGAGCTGCCCTGAATCTATCCCAGCTCTGTGAGCCAATACACTCCTCCTATTTGGGGGGTGTGCATTAAGCTTGCTTGAGTTGGACTTCTATCGCTTGCAACTGAAAGTATTATGACTCTTGCAACAAATAAGTGAATTTGCACACAAAGCATTTAGAGTAGAGCTTGCCTCAGATTAACTGCTACTACCATCACTGCTACTATTATTATTAAGTGCACATAGTTATTATTCAATGTCTAACCTGCTTCCAGAAAGGACTATGGATCAAGGACCTAGAGCCTAGAAAAGAGTCATAAAGAAGTCAGTTTAATTCTAGCTAACTTCCTCCCTTTTGTCTTTTTTTCATAACTTGATTGGATTGATGTCCACTTTCTCTCTCACTGGGAGATATTTATGCAATCAGTAACTGTAGCTTTACGGTCTTCTTATTGATCACTAACAACGAGCAATTAAATATTATTCTATTTTGTTTAAGGGTCACATTGGTCTTGCTGTAATTTTGTTACCAAATCTGAGTGGCTTAGACAAACTGCTCAGCATGAATGCCCAGTCGGGTTCAAGTCATGGCAGCTCTGACTGGCTGCAGGGTCACAGTAGGAATGTCATGAGCCCCATCCTCCAATAAACATATTTAAAATTATATTTTATGACTGCACTGCTATAAAGACATATATGTTAATATTATATATTAAGACACTTTCTACCTAAAAATCCTTCTTTCCTTCTGACTTTAAGAGAAATTAAAGCATTTTAGTAATGTGGCTGCCGCTTTCTATTTTCCATGACACATAACAGTTTTTACTTGTATCAAGCATCATATAAGTAAAATGTTGCCATTTTTAGAAAAGTTGCCAGCAGATGTGTTTGCATTCTAGGCATGATGAAAGACTTGATCTTGGCAGAGGGAAAATGCGTCCAGGAATCTTCTGGTTAGGCAAAGGCAAGGTCCAGAGGGTCATCTGGACTGAGTTGAGACAAGACAAAGGGGCTTCTCAGAATAAATTCAAGTGATGTTTTCCTTCAATGAGATATTGTTATATGGCAAAATCTGGGACTACTTCTGGTGACCCAGAGACAGGAATTTGACAGCCTAGGGTCTGGGGAAGAGAAGGCAGGGTTTGAAGGCTGGTGATTTGTGGAGGAGCTTGGGCTAATAGAGAGTCAGCCAGGAAAGAGCTCCCTGGGATGGACAATGCCTGGTGGCCTGTGGATTTAATACAATGATATCCAGATTTTCCTCTTGCACTGATTCCTCTTATGATTTCTTCAAGCCTTTAGAAAAGACTGTAACACAACATGTGCTGTGTCATTGGTGCTAGGGAATAAGGGAGGGGACTCTTCTCCACTCGCAGCAAGGAACTGTCATCTTGTAAGGCCAGGGTGGAGGCAGCAGCATTGAATCAGTAGAGAATGCTAATCCCAACAGCCAAGGTGACCTGAAACAATGTGAATGGAGGGCTGTAGGTCGGCCAGGTGAATGCAGAGAAGTAAGCTGCAGTGTATCCGGTCAAGAATGCACTTGAGGCAAAGGCTATTTCTCCCAAATGTACTGGAAGACTGTGATCCTTCAAGCGAAAGGGGCAGAGAGAGGGGTTGGATCCTGCTATGAAGTTAGGGGGTCCCAGGCAGCCAGGGTTCATAAATATCCTCACCTCTCTGAGTACATCTCCCGGGATGTCTCTTCCAGCTCCAGCCACACTGGCCTCCTTGCTGTCACTCACACATGCCTGGGCAGTGCCACCCTGAGCCCTTGCACTGTGCTCTCTATTGGGATGGTCTGACCCCAACCATCTGCATGGCTTGACCCCTCACCTCCTTCAAGTCTTTGCTCAAATGTCACTTTTCTCAGTGAGATCTTCCTTGGCCAACGTTTTTAAGGTAAAACACCCCTTAGCCCCCTGTTCTGCTTTGTTTTCTTCCATGGCACTTGTCTTAGTCTGTTCGGGCTGCTGTAAGAAAGTTCCACAGACTTAGAAACAGCAGATATTTATTTCTCAGAGCTCTGGAGACTGTAAGTCTGAGATCAGGGTGTTGGCAGATTTGGTGTCTAGTGAGAGCCTGCTTCCTGGTTCATGGATGACCGTCTTCTCTGTGTTCTCACAGGGCGGAAGAGGCAAGGGAGCTCTTTGGGGTCTCTTTTATAAAGGCACTAATCTCACTAATGAGATTATGACTTAATCACCTCCCAAAGTCTCCACCTCCAAGTACCATCACATTGGGGGTTAGGTTTCAACATACGAATTTCAGGGGGACGCAAACATTAAGTCTACAGCAGCAACTTATCACCTTCTGCTGCTTATTACTTTCATTTCTCTCCTGCCCCTCCCCTCTAGACTATAAGCTGCATGAGGGCAAGGAGTTTGCTTGTTTTTGCATACCCAGTGCCTAGAACAGTGCCTGGCACATGGTAAATTTCAATAATATTTGGATGAATGAATGAGGATGAAAATGTCTAGGTTCTACAGACAAAGTGCTTTGGAAAAACTAAACTGATTGGAAATCAGTTTACATGCCTATATATAACAGCTGAAAACCACAATTGGGTAAATAAAGTGGGAACAGGTTGACATTGAATGATTAATCATCCACATTCTTATGTTTGGCTTAGATGGTGTTTACCATGCTGTGGCTGGGTGGTTTTTAAATGGTGTTCTGTAGAAATTCAGGTGCTGCAGGGCTTCCTTCGATGTTTGTTCTTACTTTTATTTTCAAATATATTTTTAACTATTTTGAGAATAGAACACGTACTCGAATGCAGTATATACTAAATTTGAATATATTGACAATTTCTGTTGTATTAATGAGCACTGTCAGGTTAACTCATTTAAAAAAAAGTACAGCCTAAGGATAAAGATTCTTCATTCTTCTGCCATTTATATAAATATATTTGGATTTCTTATAAATGTGTTCATAAAAGGTGATAACTTTGGAGTTCTTCATTTGTGACACTTTATTCAATAAGGAATGCAAACAGATAACTCTGGTGATTCTCTATTGGAAAATAAAAGTTTTCTACTGTTTACTTTCAAGCTTCTGAAACAGGTTAATTGAAGATTATCCTGAGGTTGCAAGGCAAACTTAAAATATGTTGCCATTTTCACTACATTCCTCTGGCATCAGAATATTCTCACTACTCTGCGATCAAAACAAAAAGGCAGAAATAAATTGGGTGCCAAAACTGGTAAGTAGCAGAAACTCTACTCAATAGCCCTTGCTTTCAATATTTTTTGAAATGGTAATTATTTAGGTGGTCTTCTTTTAATTTTGTTTTTCTTACAAAACTGATGCAGCTATGTGAATAAAT
Organism: Balaenoptera acutorostrata; assembly: GCF_949987535.1. NCBI lineage: Eukaryota > Metazoa > Chordata > Mammalia > Artiodactyla > Balaenopteridae > Balaenoptera > Balaenoptera acutorostrata. Next base: position 48,890,162 of record NC_080072.1, on the reverse strand, counting down.
AAATAGTGTCACCACAAGGATACAGTCACATGTTTTCATAAAGTTTTGGCACCTTATAGATCTTTACACTCTCCCTCACTTTCTGGGTTGATACAGCTGTTCATTCACATCAGCATTTTGAATGTGGAAATTTGAATCACTGGGGATTTTCTTTTTAAGTTTTAAAACTGACAAATGTAAAATTCACTTTTTTTCCTATCAGTTTTATAGGCACGTAGATTCTTATAACCACCACCTCAGGATACAGAACAATTCCAACATCCCAGAGAATTCCCATGTGCTGCATCTTTGTCTTCACATCCTCCCCCTACACCTTCTCCTGGCAACTACTTATCTGTTTTCTGTTTCTATGTGTTTGCCTTTTTCAGAATGTCTTATAAATGGAATAATATAGTATGTGATATTTTGAGACTGAGTTCTCTCACTTAGCAAAATGCATTTGAGATTCATCCAAGTTGGTGTGTGTATCAATAGTTCATTGCTTTTTGTTGCTGAGTGGTATTCTATTGTGTGGATACAGCAGAGTTTATTCATCTGTTGAAGGACATTTGAGTTGTTTTCAGTTTTTACCAATTAAGAAATGTTGCTATAAACATTTGTGTACAGGTTTTTGTACACAAATGTTTTGTACGTAGAGAAATGGCTTTCACTTCTCTAAGATAAATACAAAGAAATGGGATTCCGGAGACGTAGGTAACTCTGTGTTTCACTTTTAAAGAAACTGCCACACTATGTTTTCCAGAAGGCTGTATTATTTTGCTTTTCTACCAGGACTGTATGAGAGTTCCAGTTGCTCCACATCCTCATCAGCACTTGATATTGTCAGTTTTTGTTTTTTAATTTTATCCATTCTAATCTCTGTATACCAGAATGTCACAATATTTTTAATTTATATTTATCTAATGACTAGTGTTGTTGAGCATTTTTCACGTGCTTATTCGATGAAGTGTCTATTTAAAACTTTTGCCATTTAAACAATTGGGTTGTTTTCTTTTTGTTGAGTTTCAGAATTCTTTTCATATTCTGGGAACAAGCTATTTATCTGGTATATGATTTGCAAATATTTTCTGCCAATCTGTGGCTGATATTTTTCTTCTTTTAACAGTACCCTTCAAAGAGCAAAAGTTTCTATTTTGATAAGGTCCAATTTATCAATATTTTCTCTTTTGGATTGTGCTTTTGACGTCATATCTAGGAACACTTTGCCTAACCCAAGGTCAAGAAGATTTTTTCCTACAGTTTCTTCTGTGAGTTTTATATTTTTACATTTAGGTCTATTACCAATTTTGAGTTAATTTTTTATATGGTTGTTTTTAATTCTTTTTTTTTTTTTTTTTTAATTAATTACTATTCTTTTTTTTTTTTTTTTAATGAGGATCTTGAATCAGATGCGTATGTTTTTTTTTTTTTTTTTTTTGATTGATTGATTGATTGATTGATTTTGGCTGTGTTGGGTCTTCGTTTCTGTGCGAGGGCTTTCTCCAGTTGTGGCAAGCGGGGGCCACTCTTCATCGCAATGCGCGGGCCTCTCACCGCCGCGGCCTCTCTCGCCGCGGAGCACAGGCTCCAGACGCGCAGGCTCAGCAGTTGTGGCTCACGGGCCCAGCCGCTCCGCGGCATGTGGGATCTTCCCAGGCCAGGGCTCGAACCCGTGTCCCCTGCATTAGCAGGCAGACTCTCAACCACTGCGCCACCAGGGAAGCCCCTGTTTTTAATTCTTGACATTTCAAAATACTTGGTTGTTTTAATTATTTGATTTCCTTTTTTAAAGATAGTGATTTTGTTTTTATAAAACTAATACATGTCTATTATAAGAAACAATACAGGATACAAACAAGAAAGCTAATATCCACTCTGCTACCTGGAAATAATCAGATTTTGTCAAAGAGGAGATTTTGCCTTGTTTATAGCCTGATTTATTAGCCTTTCCTATAAGGCTTTGGGGTTGTATGCTTTAGAAAGCTTTCCTCACTTTAAGAATTTGAAAAGCATCCATCCATATATTCTCCTGGTACTTTTATGGTTCTGTTCTCCACATTTATATTTGATCCATCTGGAATTTACTTTGTTAAGTAAGTGAGGCAGGAATCCAGCTTCTTCTTCCCATCCTCCTCCTCCCCCCAACTCCCAAAAAAGACTAGCTGTGAATGAGCACTACTTATTGAATAACACAACACTTTAATCATTGATTCAAAATGCTACCATTATAGTAAATTTATATATGTTTTGATTTCTGTGTGGACTCTCCATTCTGTGCCAATGATTATCTATTATGCCAGTAGTATACTGTTTTATTTACCAAAGCTTTATAATATATTTTATTATCTAGAAGAGCTGATTATCATTTCTCTTCTTATCCAGAGTTTTACTGCCTGTTCTTACAAATGTATTTTTTCAGATTAACTTTAGAATCATTTTCTAAACTGATTGGTAGGATTGGTATCATAATTAATGTATCAATCCATTTATTGATGTTACCATCTTTATAAAATTGAGTTTTCCCAGCCAAACACCAGTTGTACCTTCATTTATTCTAGTCTTTTAATTCCTCAGGTGAAGTTTATAGTTTCTGAATATATTTCTCTTAAATATATTTCTGTTTTTGTTGCTATTTGAGTGTGAATCTTTTTCTTATATTATTCTTTAACTTGTTATTTTTCATATAGGAAAAATCTGATTTTATATATCAATTTTCTAATTGTCATTTACCATTTGTTGTTTTCATTGAATTGTTTGGATTTTTCATATCATTTAAAAATAATCATAATTTTACCTCTTCTTTCCAATTTCATCTTGTATTTATTTCTCTTGGCTATCTGTATTGGTTGATTCTGGCCCCAAAAGATGGTGGAGTAGAGGGAACTTGGGATCACCTCCTCTCACAAGCACACCAGGGACACAACTAACTGCTGAACAGCCATTGATGGAAAGGACTAGAGCCTACCAAAAAAGATGTTCTGCATCTAAGGATATAAAGAAGAAACCACAGTGGGACGGTAGAACGGGGACGCTTGCAAAGTGGTGCAATCCCATACCCCCCGGTGCGCAATCCACAGGCTGGAGAATAATTATATTGCAGAAGTTCTCCCACAGGAGTGACAGTTCTAAGCCCCACATCAGGCTCCCTGGCCTGGGGGGTCTGGCATGGGGGAGGGGAGGAGCCCCCAGGGCATTTGGCTTTGAAGGTCAGCAGGGCTTGATTGCAGGAGCTCCAGGGGACTGGGAGAAGCAGAGACTCCACTCTTGGAAGGCACACACAGGGTCTTTCACGTGCTGGGACCCAGGGCAAACTCAGTGAATATATAGGAGCCTGAGCCGGACCTACCTGCTGGTCTTGGAGGGTCTCCTGGGGAGGCGGGGTGTGGCTGTGGCTCTCTCTGGGAGTGTGGACACTGGTGGTGGAGATTTTTGGGAGTGTTCAGCTACATGAACTCTCAAGGTGGCAGACATCTGGCTTGGGTCATCAGCATCAAGACCTGGCCCCACCCAAAAGCCTGTAGGCTCCAGTGCTGGGACAACTCAGGCCAAACAACAAACAGGGTGGGAACACAGGCCCACCCATCAGCAGACAGGCTGCCTAAAGACTTCCTGAGCCATCTCTAGACACACCCCTTGACACGGCCCTGCCCACCAGAGGGCCAAGACCCAGCTCCACCCACTAGTGGACAAGCACAGGCCCCTCCTGCCAGGAAGCTTGCACAAGCCTTTAAACCAGCCTCAACCACCAGGTGGCAGACACCAGAAGCAAGAAAACTACAGTTCCCCAATGCAGGCCAGACCCTACCCTGGGACCAGCTAGGCCCTGGCCTTTGCCCACTAGCAGGTCAGCGTAACCTTCAGGACAACCCAGGCCCCATACCCAACAGTGTCAGGAACCACCCCCCACCTCCCATCAACAATCTGAAAGGAACCCTGGGATCCTTGTGCCCGGCAGCCAGACTCCAGGAACCAGCTCTGCCTGCCAGTAGGCCGGGGCTAACCCCAGGACCTGGCTTCACCTGCCAGTGGGTGGACAAAAGCCCCAGAGTCTTTGGGATCCTGACTCTGCCCACCAGTGAGCCAGCAAGCACTAGCCCCAGGGCCTCCTAGGGTTCTGCAACCAGCCACCTTGTGATCAGGCCCTGCTAAACAGCAGCCAGCGGCATCCGCACAAGGCAGGGCCTGGAAACCAACCAGACTACGGGCCAACCAAGCCCACCAGACCACCCACATAGCCCACCACAACAGAAGAACCCACACAGCCCTCTTAGGGGGCATCCCTAGAGCGTATAGCTTGGGTGATGAAAAGGGAGTGTGCTGCTGGGATGCAGAGGATGCCTCCCACAGAGGCCACTTCTCCAAGGTCGAGAAACGTAACTAACCTACCACAGACATAAAAATACAAATAGCAACTTAGAATGAGGTGGAAGAGGAATATGTTCCAGACGAAGGAATAAGATAAAACCCCAGAAGAACAACTAAGTGAAGTGGAGATAGGTAATCTATTTATATTGGTCAATAACTGCACAACAGTGTTAAAAAATAGTAGTGTTACAAACTTTAAAATTCCACTACCCAGAGATAAATATTGTTAAGAGTAAATCCTCCTAAGCTTTTCTATATGAGTTTGTGTGTGCGTGTGTGTGTATATATATATATATATACGTATATATATATATCCGTATATATATACACATATATACATATATACATATATGTATATATATATAATATATCCATTTTAGCACTACTCTTTTCTTTCTTTTTTACAATGCATCATAAATATCTTTCCACTTCAATTAAAAAAAGCTTTATATCAACTCTTTCAAGCTTGTAAATAATACTATAATGGACACTATTCTATGTACATTTTTTTCACATCTGCCCTACTATTTTCTTCAAATAATAGAATATGTGAAGGACTGAGTAGGTCCATCTTAAAATAGGAGAAAGTTCCAAAGGTGATTCTGATATGTGCCTTTTAGCTTGTATCAATATTTATTTACTCTTTTTTTTAGATATTTTTATTGAGGTAACATTGGTTTATAACATTGTATGTTTCACGTGTACAGCATTATGTTTCTACTTCTCTGTACACTGCAGCATGCTCACCACCAAAAATTTAGTTTCCATCCATTCTCATACAGTTGATCACCTTGACCCATTTGGCTCTCTCCCTGCCTCTTTCTCTCTGGTAACCATTACTTTGTTCTTTGTATCTGTGTGTTTGGTTCAGTTCGATTTGGTTTGGTTTGTTCATTAATTTTGGTTTTTTGTTTGTTTGTTTTTTATTTTCCACAGTTGAATAAAATCATTTGATGTGAAAAAAAATAGTAGTGTTAGAGTATATTCTGATCTTATTTTAAATGTGATAGAAATTATCCTATTGTTGAGACAGTAAGCAACATTAAAAATGATGCTAACTTTTAGTTTGAGAACATACATCTGGATGTATTAATATGGTAAATTATATTTCTTAATTTAAAATCACCCTTGCATTTTTGGCATGAATTTCACTTGAGAATCATGTAATATCTGCTAAGTTCTATTTGCTAATATTTTATTTAAGATTTTTGCTTTGTTATTCAAAAGCGAGATTAATCTATAGTTTTTCTTTTTGCCGTGTCCAGTTTTGCTATCAATAATTTACTAGCTTTGTTACAAATAACCTGGAGCTTTCCTTTCCTTTTTTTTTTTTTTTAAATTTAGTTATTTATTTATTTTTGGCTGTGTTGGGTCTTCGCTTCTGTGCGAGGGCTTTCTCTAGTTGTGGCAAGCGGGGGCCACTCTTCATTGCAGTGCGCAGGCCTCTCACTATCGCGGCCTATCTTGTTGCGGAGCACAGGCTCCAGACGCGCAGGCTCAGTAATTGTGGCTCACGGGCCCAGTTGCTCCACGGCATGTGGGATCTTCCCAGACCAGGGCTCGAACCCGTGTCCCCTGCATTGGCAGGCAGATTCTCAACCACTGCGCCACCAGGGAAGCCCCTCCTTTCCTTTTTATGCACTGGAACAGTTCAGCTCCAGATTATTTGCTCCTCAGAGGTCAGAAAAAATTCGCTTGTGAAACTCTGTGTGTGTATATGCATGTGTGTGTATACACACAGGAGAATCTTTTTTGAGAATTTTCTCAATACCTTCCATGATTATTAACATATCTCTAGTCAATTTTTGTAGTAACAGTTTCTAGAAATAATTTCACACAGTTTAAAATATATATTAGCATATAATTGTGACATTTTAAAATTATATTTATTTTAATTATCTACATATTTGTGATTATTTCCCTGTTTTGTGTACTTGTGCTTCTTTGCTTCTTTTTAAATCTGATTAACTATTTTATTTTAGTCTTTTCATCAGTTGGGCAGTTAATTAATAAATTGTTCTTAATGAATTAATTTCTACTTTTATTATTAATTTCTTCTTGCTACTTTTCTTAGGATGATTTTTTTCTAGTTTTTTTCGTTGGATGCTTAGTCATTTATTTTAATTGTTTCTTGTCTAATGTTTAATGTGTGGCTGAGACAGTGCTCACTGGATACATGTGTGCTATTCCCCTACATATCACAGAGTCCCGTGACATGGTTTCAGCCATATGATTAGCAGCTCCAGCCAATGGACTGTGAGCAGAAGTGATGTATGTTTAGTCTGGACTGAGGGAGTTAAGAACCAATATGTTTTCTCCCTCATCTTCCTTACACTTCTACCACAGTCTTGTAGGCCTTGTATTTTAGAGGGCCTGGCTATAAGGCAAAAGATCCTGTAAAAGCCTGCATCCCTAAGTTACTGAAACAGGCATGTAGCATGAACAAGAAATAACCTTTATTGTGTTAAGCCACTGCAATTTGGGGGTTTGCCTGCCATGCTAGATATCAGTTACTTATCTTGTCTAACAATATATTTGAGGCTATGACTCTTCCTCTGAGTATAGCTTTAGACATATTAAAAGGTTTTGATATGCAATTAAAATAATGATTCTTGGAATCAAGATGGTGTACTAGGAGGATGCAGAATGCGTGTCTCCTCACAACTAGGGCACCTACCAGGCACCCGTGGGGGACCACGGACATCTAAGGGGACAGCAGGAACTCTCAGCAACTGGGTAGGACGTGGGGTGTGGGGGGAGTGAAGGGGGAGGAGAAGTGGAGGCAGGACGGGACTGGTGCCCCTGAGGGGCGGTTGGAGGAGGGGAAGGAATCCCACGCCCAAAGGGGGAAATTGGGGGACCACTGGGAGGGCAGAGGATCAAAAGGGAGCGTGGCCAGGTTTCCCCTGACCACTTGGGCCCCCAGGAACATGCTGAGACCCTGGGCCTGATCCTCTGCCCACCTAGGCCCCCTCCAGCTGCATGGGTCCTGAGGGAGTGGGAGGGAGGGAAGGGGGAGCAAAAGTAAAGGCCAGACCTCCAGGACTGGCACCTCTGAGGGGCGGCTGGGGGAGAGGAGGAGTTCCTACACCCAATGGGACCCACCGATGGTTAGGAGTCCAGCAGGGACAGGGGAGACCCTGGGGGAGATGGTGAGGGGGGCACAAAGGAATGGAAGGGTACAGGGCCAGTGCTTTCCCTGTCCACTTAGGCACCGGGAAGCCTGTTGGGCTCCTAGGCCTAATCTTCTGCCCTCGGAGCCTCCCTCCTGCTGCGCAGAACCCAAACCCCACCCCTACACCCCCACCCAGGGCCCTAGCTCTACACTTGGAGACCCCCTCCAACGAGCTGGGCCTAAAACTCACCCACACGCCCTCACTCAGGGCCCTACCTCCAAACTCCAGAACTCCAAACTCCAGAGGCCCTCCTTCCAACGTGCTGCCTCTCCCCTTCTGCACAGGTCCTAAGCAGAGGCCCCGCCCCATGCTCAAACCTTACCCCCTCCATCCGTCTAGATCCTGCCCCACCCTAAACCCCACCCCTGCCTAAGTTCCACCCCTGCCTAAACTCTGCCCCCATAGCCAAGGCTTTTTTTTTTTCTTCTTTTAGATTGGTGTTCTGTTTTACCTGGTTGATTCATTGTTGTTAATTCTTTTATATTTTTATTTTTCCTAATAAATCTTTTATTTTTCTAATTTTATTTTATTCTTTATACTTTGTTATTGTTCTCTCCTTTTGGTTTGTTCCCCCCACCCCCCACCCTTTTTTTTCTTTTTTCTGTTGTGGTTTTATTTTACCTTGTTGCAGTTGTTTCAATTATAGTTTCATTTTTCCTAATATATTTTTTATCTTTCTAATTCTATTTTGCTTTTTATTCTTTGATATTGTACTGCTCCTTTTTTTCTTTCTTTCTACCTTTTTTTTTTTTTTTACCACACCACGAAGCTTGCAGGATCTTGGTTCCCAGGCCGGAGGTTGGGCCTGAGCTCCTGTGGTGGAAGTTCTGAGTCCAAATTGCTGGACTAACAGAGAACCTCAGACCCTGGGGAATATCAGTTGGAGTGAGGCCTCCCAGAGGTCCTCATCTCAGCACCAAGACCCAGCTCTATCCAACTGCCTGCAAACTCCAGTGCTGGACGTCTCAGGCCAAACAAGTAAGACAGGAATACAGCACCACCCATCAAAAAAAAAAAAAAAATGAAATGACAAAAAAAATGTTACCAACGAAGGAGTAAGGTAAAAACCTACAAGACCAAATAAATGAAGATGAAATAGGCAACCTACCTGAAAAAGAATTCAGAACAATGATAGTAAAGATGATCCAAAATCTCGGAAACAGGATGGAGAAAATACAAGAAACATTTAACAAGGATCTAGAAGAACTAAAGAGCAAACAAACAGTGATGGACAACACAATTACTGAAATTAAAAATACTCTAGAAGGAATCTATAACAGAATAACTGAGGCAGAAGAATGGATAATTGAGCTGGAAGATAAAATGGTGGAAATAACTGCCAGGGAGCAGAATAAAGAAAAAAGAATGAAAAGAATTGAGGACAGTCTCAGAGACCTCTCGGACAACATTAAACGCACCAGCATTTGAATTATAGGGGTCCCAGAAGAAGAATAGAAAAAGAAAGCATCTGAGAAAATATTTGAAGAGTTATAGTTGAAAACTTCCCTAACATGGGAAAGGAAATAGCCACCCAAGTCCAGGAAGCACAGAGAGTACCATATAGGATAAACCCAAAGAGAAACACACAGAGACGCATATTAATCAAACTATCAAAAATTAAATACAAAGAAAAAATATTAAAACCAGCAAGGGAAAAGCAACAAATAACATACAAGGGAAGCCCCATAAGGTTAACAGCTGATCTCTCAGCAGAAACTCTGCAAGCCAGAAGGGAGTGGCAGGACATATTTAAAGTGATGAAAGGGAAAAACCTACAACCAAGATTACTCTACCCAGCAAGGATCTCATTCAGATTTGATGGAGAAATTAAAACCTTTACAGACAAGCAAAAGCTAAGAGAATTCAGCACCACCAAACCAGCGTTACAACAAATGCTAAAGGAACTTCTCTAGGCAGGAAACACAAGAGAAGGAAAAGACCTACAAAAACAAACCCAAAACAATTCAGAAAATGGTAATAGGAACATACATATTGGTAATTACCTTGAATGTAAATGGATTAAATGCTCCAATCAAAAGACACAGACTGGCTGAATGGATGCAAAAACAAGACCCATACATATGCTGTCTACAAGAGAAACATTTCAGACCTAGGGACACATACGGACTGAAAGTGAGCAGATGGAAAAAGATATTCCATGCAAATGGAAATCAAAAGAAAGCTGGAGTAGCAATTCTCATATTAGACAAAATAGACTTTAAAATAAAGACTATACAAGAGACAAAGAAGGAAACCACATAATGATCAAGGGATCAATCCAAGAAGAAGATATAACAATGGAAAATATTTAGGCACCCAACATAGGAGCACCTCAATACATAATAAGGCAAATGCTAACAGCCATAAAAGGGGAAATTGACAGTAACACAATCATAGTAGGGGACTTTAACACCCCACTTTCACCAATGGACAGATCATCCAAAATGAAAATAAATAAGGAAACACAAGCTTTAAATGACACATTAAGCAAGATGGACTTAATTGATATTTATAGGACATTCCATCCAAAAACAACAGAATACACTTTCTTCTCAAGTGCTCATGGAACATTCTCCAGGGTAGATAATATCTTGGGTCACAAATCAAGCCTTGGTAAATTTAAGAAAATTGAAATCGTATCAAGTATCTTTTCTGACCACAATGCTATGAGACTAGATATCAATTACAGGAAAAAATCTCTAAAAAGTACAAACACATGGAGTCTAAACAATATGCTACTAAATAACCAAGAGATCCCTGAAGAGATCAAAGAGGAAATTTTAAAATACCTACAAAAAAATGACAACAAAAACACAACGACCCAAAACCTATGGGATGCAGCAAAAGCAGTTCTAAGAGGGAAGTTTATAGCAATACAATCCTACCTCAAGAAACAAGAAACATCTCAAATAAACAACCTAACCTTACACTTAAAGCAATTAGAGAAAGAAAAACAACAACAAAAAAATCAAAGTTAGCAGAAGGAAAGAAATCATAAAGATCAGATTAGAAATAAATGAAAAAGAAATGAAGGAAACAATAGCAAAGATCAATAAAACTAAAAGCTGCTTCTTTGAGAAGATAAACAAAATTGAGAAACCATTAGCCAGACTCATCAAGAAAAAAAGGGAGAAGACTCAAATCAACAGAACTAGAAATGAAAAAGGAGAAGTAACTGACACTGCAGAAATACAAAGGATCATGAGAGATTACTACAAGCAACTATATGCCAATAAAATGGACAACCTGGAAGAAATGGACAAATTCTTAGAAAAGCACAACCTTCTGAGACTGAACCAGGAAGAAATAGAAAATATAAACAGACCAATCACAAGCACTGAAATTGAAACTGTGATTAAAAATCTTCCAACAAGACATTTCTCCAAAGAAGATATTCACATTGCCAACAAACACATGAAAGAATGCTCAACATCATTAATCATTAGAGAAATGCAAATCAAAACTACAATGAGATATCATCTCACACCAGTCAGAAAGGCCATGATCAAAAAATCTAGAAACAATAAATGCTGGAGAGGGTGTGGAGAAAAAGGAACACTCTTGCACTGTTGGTGGGAATGTAAATTGATACAGCCACTATGGAGAACAGTATGGAGGTTCCTTAAAAAACTAAAAATAGAACTACCATACGACCCAGCAATCCCACTACTGGGCATATACCCTGAGAAAACCACAATTCAAAAAGAGTCATGTACCAAAATGTTCATTGCAGCTCTATTTACAATAGCCAGGACATGGAAGCAACCTAAGTGTCCATCAACAGATGAATGGATAAAGAAGATGTGGCACATATATACAATGGAATATTACTCAGCCATAAAAAGAAACGAAATGGAGGTATTTGTAGTGAGGTGGATGGAGTTAGAGTCTGTCATACAGAGTGAAGTAAGTCAGAAAGAGAAAAACAAATACAGTATACTAACACATATATATGGAATCTAAGGGGGGAAAAGAAAAGGTCATGAAGAACCTAGTGGCAAGACGGGAATAAAGACACAGACCTACTAGAGAATGGACTTGAGGATATGGGGAGGGGGAAGGGTAAGATGTGACAAAGTGAGAGAGTGGCATGGACATATATATACTACCAAACATAAAATAGATAGCTGGTGGGAAGCAACCGCATAGCACAGGGAGATCAGCTCTGTGCTTTGTGACCACCTAGAGGGGTGGGATAGGGAGGGTGGGAGGGAGGGAGATGCAAGAGGGAAGAGATATGGGAACATATGTATATGTATAACTGATTCACTTTGTTATAAAGCAGAAACTAACACACCATTGTAAAGCAATTATACTCCAATAAAGATGTTAAAAAAAAAAAATCTTCCAACAAACAAAAGCCCAGGACCAGATGGCTTCGCAGGCTAATTCTATCAAACATTTAGAGAAGAGCTAACACCTATCCTTCTCAAACTCTTCCAAAATTTAGCAGAGGGAGAAACAATCTCAAACTCATTCTACAAGGCCACCGTCACCCTGATATGAAAACCAAAGATGTCACAAAAAAAGAAAACTACAGGCCAATATCTTTGATGAACATAGATGCAAAAATCCTCAACAATATACTAGCAAACAGAATCCAACAGCACATTAAAAGGATCATACATCATGATCAAGTGGGGTTTATCCCAGGAATGCAAGGATTCTTCAATATATGCAAATCAATCAATGTGATACACCATATTAATGAATTGAAGGATAAAAACCATATGATCATCTCAATAGATGCAGAAAACGCTTTTGACAAAATTCAACACCCATTTATGATAAAAACTCTGCAGAAAGTAGGCATAGAGGGAACCTACCTCAGCATAATAAAGGCCATATATGACAAACCCACAGCCAACATTGTTCTCAATGGTGAAAAACTGAAACCATTTCCTCTAAGATCAGGAACAAGACAAGGTTGCCCCCTCTCAGTGCTATTATTCAACATAGTTTTGGAAGTTTTAGCCATAGCAATCAGAGAAGATAAAGAAATAAAAGGAATCCAAACTGGAAAAGAAAAAGTAGAACTGTCACTGTTTGCAGATGACATGATACTATACATAGAGAATCCTAAAGATGCTACCAGAAAACTACTAGAGCTAATCAATGAATTTGGTAGAGTAGCAGGATGCAAAATTAATGCACAGAAATCTCTTGCATTCCTATACACTAATGATGAAAAATCTGAAAGAGAAATTAAGGAAACACTTCCATTTACCATTGCAACAAAAAGAATAAAATACCTAGGAATAAACCTACCTAAAGAGACAAAAGACCCGTATGCAGAAAACTATAAGACACTGACGGGCTTCCCTGGTGGCGCAGTGGTTGAGAGTCTGCCTGCCGATGCAGGGGACACGGGTTCGAGCCCTGGTCTGGGAGGATCCCACATGCCGCGGAGCAACTGGGCCCGTGAGCCACAATTACTGAGTCTGCGCGTCTGGAGCCTGTGCTCCGCAACAAGAGAGGCCGCGATAGTGAAGAGGCCCGCGCACCGCGATGAGGAGTGGCCCCCACTTGCCGCAACTGGAGGGGGCCCTCGCACAGAAACGAAGACCCAACACAGCCATAAATAAATAAATAAATAATAAAATAAAAAAAAAATTAAAAAAAAAAAGACACTGACAAAAGAAATTAAAGATGATACAAACAGATGGAGAGATATACCATGTTCTCAGATTGGAAGAATCAACATTGTGAAAATGACTATACTACCCAAAGCAATCTACAGATTCAAAGCAATCCCTATCAACTACCAATGGCATTTTTCATGGCACTAGAACAAAAAATTTCACAAGTTGTATGGAAACACAAAAGACCCCGAATAGGGCTTCCCTGGTGGCGCAGTGGTTGAGAATCTGCCTGCCAATGCAGGGGACACGGGTTCGAGCCCTGGTCTGGGAAGATCCCACATGTCACGGAGCAACTGGGCCCGTGAGCCACAATTACTGAGCCTGCGTGTCTGAAGCCTGTGCTCCACAACAAGAGAGGCTGCAGTAGTGAGAGGCCCGCGCACTGCGATGAAGAGTGGCCCCCGCTTACCGCAACTAGAGAAAGCCCTCGCACAGAAGCGAAGACCCAACACAGCCATAAATTAATTAATTAATTAATTAATTTAAAAACTTAAAAAAAAAAAAAAAGACCCCGAATAGCCAAAGCAATCTTGAGAAAGAAAAACAGAGCTGGAGGAATCAGGCTCCCTGACTTCAGAGTATACTACAAAGCTATAGTAATCAAGACAGTATTGCACTGGCACAAAAACAGAAATATGGATCAGTGGAACAGGATAGAAAGCCCTGAGATAAACCCACGCACATATGGTCATCTTTGATAAAGGAGGCAAGAGTATACAGTGGAGAAAAGACAGCCTCTTCAATAAGTGGCGCTGGGAAAACTGGACAGCTACATGTAAAAGAATGAAATTAGAACACACCCTAACACCATACACAAAAATAAACTCAAAATGGATTAAAGACCTAAATGTAAGGCCAGACACTATAAAACTCTTAGAGGAAAACATAGGCAGAACACTCTATGACATAAATCACAGCAAGATCCTTTTTGACCCACCTCCTAGAGAAATGGAAATAAAAACAAAAATAAGCAAATGAGACCTAATGAAACTTAAAAGCTTTTGCACAGCAAAGGAAACCATAAACAAGACAAAAAGACAACCCTTAGAATGGGAGAAAATATTTGCAAATGAAGCAACTGACAAAGGATTAATCTCCAAAATATACAAGTAGCTCATGCAGCTCAATATCAAAAAAACAAACAACCCAATCCAAAAATGGGCAGAAGACCTAAATAGACATTTCTCCAAAGAAGATATGCAGATTGCCAACAAACACATGAAAAGATGCTCAACATCACTAATCATTAGAGAAATGCAAATCAAAACTACCATGAGGTATCACCTCACACCCGTCAGAGGGGCCATCATCAAAAAATCTACAAACAATAAATGCTGGAGAGGGTGTGGAGAAAAGGGAACCCTCTTGCACTGTTGGTGGGATTGTACATTGATACAGCCACTATGGGGAACAGTATGGAGGACCCTTAAAAAACTAAAATTAGAACTACCATATGACCCAGCAATCCCACTACTGGGCATATACCCTGAGAAAACCATAATTCAAAAAGAGTCATGTACCACAGTGTTCATTGCAGCACTATTTACAATAGCCAGGACATGGAAGCAACCTAAGTGGCCATCGACAGATGAATGGATAAAGAAGATGTGGCACATATATACAATGGAGTATTACTCAGCCATAAAAGGAAACAAAATTGAGTTATTTGTAGTGAGGTGGATGGAGTTAGAGTCTGTCATACAGAGTGAAGTAAGTCAGAAAGAGAAAAACAAATACCGTATGCTAACACATATATATGGAATAAAAAAAAAAGGTTCTCATGGACCTAGGGGCAGGACAGGAATAAAGACACAGCCACAGAGAATGGACTTGAGGACACAGGGAGGGGGAAGGGTAAGCTGGGATGAAGTGAGAGAGTGGCATGGACATATACCCACTACCAAATATAAAATAGATAGCTAGTGGGAAGCAGCTGCATAGCACAGGGAGATCAGCTCGGTGCTTTGCGACCACCTAGAGGGGTGGGATAAAGAGGGTGGGAGGGAGATGCAAGAGGGAGGGGAGATGGGGATATACGTATGCATATAGCTGATTCACTTTGTTATACAGCAGAGACTAACACAACACTGTAAAGCAATTATACTACAATAAAGATGTTAAAAAAAATAATGATTCTTTTTTTTTTTACTGCTCAGAGATATATGTAACAGTTTCCATTTGCTCAGTCTCACAGCTGCAGGATACATCTGCTCAGCCTATTTCTTCAAATCCCAGTCTGGCCAGAACTCTAGGCCCTCCTGCTCTACTTCAGTCAGTTTATAAATGCAAACTGCGATTGCCCACCAAGCCCCTCCTGGGCTTGCTGCTTCTGTTCCTGACTTGCTTCTGCTCGAATGCCATGCCCTGGTAGGTTACCAATTCTTGGCTCCATCTCTTCTTCACAAATCTGCTTCTTCTCCTTTGGTTTTGACATTTCCAATCCATCTCTATGTTGACTTGAGGCTTTCCTGTAGACTACTTTGGATTTGGCTCACTCCTTCAGATGGCTTCAGGCAGCTGGTACCCCAATCCAGCCCTACCTGGTCAGCTCAGGAAGGAGGCGTGGGGAAAGTGCCATCCTCAGGTTTCCCTGCAGACCCCCATCCACTCTCATTCCTCCTCCTTCTCATGCTCTCTCTATTGGGAGCATGCTGCACTGAGTCGGTGCTTGGGGAGGTCTAGGTGGTCTCAGCCCTCAGCTTGGTATAATGAGGACTTTCTGCAGCCCCGCTGGGGAGCCCCCAAGGGGGATGGAGATGTGCTGCAGCTGCCACCTTTTTTACAGCTTGTCAACAATCTGTATTCTTGGGCCTTTTCGTTAAGAGGGAGTGTGGGAATACATATGATTTACAATGTAAAAAATATACACTGACATGATGGGAATGAATAAAAGATGAATAAATAAAAGTGCAGGAAAAAATAAGCCTCCTACCTTGGCCTTGCTCTGAGCAGCAAGGGAAATGGTAAGAAGTCACAGCAGGACAGGGCAGTCGGTGACTGCTGCCTCAGCATTCTTCCTCACCGGAAGGCTAGGCGGCCTCCCTGCCCATCTCCTCTCCCAGAGCCCTCCTGCCTTCAAGCACATCCTACATTAGGAGCTGACCTCTTCAAACTGGGGCAGGCTGGTGCACAGAAAAAGCACAGGACAGACACTAAGTAGCATCACAACCTGGAGCAGGTCAGCATCTCTCCCTCCTGCTACCCTCCAGGCCTTGCTTTCCCCATCCATAAGCGAAAGGATTAGACTAGATGTCCTCTGAGTCCTTCAAGAATGTGCTTTCATGGTTCCTCTTATCTGAAAGCTCAGTGTGATGCACCCTATTTCCGGGCCTCAGTTTTCCCATCCATAAAGTGGGGGTTGTGGTGGGAGGTCTCAGAGGTCTCTTCCCTCTCTTCCCTGCTCTGCTACGTGGCTCTGACTCCCCTGACTTCCTTGCAGAGTTCACAAGCAGGGGCACACCCCACCCTGCCCCTCCCCTCTCGGCTTCAGGTGCAGCTAGCTCTGGAATGGGCCTGGACCTGTGGGCTGGTAGCCCTTGGGCTGACTGGAAGCAGCACATCCATGTAGCCTCCCCTCCAGACCTATGACAGGTTGAGCCCTGTGGCCCTCTCTCCCTTGCCTGGCCTCGTCTGGCATAACAGAGGGGACAGGCATCATCTTCTGCTGGAGGGGCCACGTGCCCCAAATCTCCTGCTCTGTGCCTGTACCTCCATGCTCAGGACTGAATCCATCCTCAGGGAGCAACTATATAAGGTAGGGAATTGGAGGCGAGGAACCCAAGACAGAGAGGGATGGGTACCCAGAGGGGGTATGAGAGAGGGTTTGGGAGGTCAGAGGAAGAGAGGGAGACTGGGACCTTCTGTCTGGGACTAGCAGGAGAGAGGGGCTTTCCTTGGATGGGACTTCTGGCTTGGGCCCAAATGCAGGCCAGCCCCCGGATCACTCCTCCGTCCTCCCAGCAGATGGCACTGTGAGTATGGGAACCAAAGCAACAGTTTCTGGGATCACCAGCTGACAACTTTGCAGGCTAGAGAGCAGGAAGAGGACCACTGTCCCTCTTGTCAAAGAGCTGGATGACCAGATAAGGGGTCCTCTATCTTGCTGAAGAGCCACCAGCCAACCTGGTGAGCTGCTAAGGGGAAGCTTGTCCAGGGGTGCTGGACCCGATGATGGCATGTCCCTTCTCTCTTTCCCAGGGGTCAGACCTACCTGCCCCGCCAGGCGCTTAGGCTACTGTGGGCCTGGGTGGGGTCAGGATTCGCCACAGGCCCTCAGGAAACCCCAGTTGGGGGCAGCCCACCCTTGTGTAGCTAGCTCTGCGGCCGTAGCTCGGTCCCAGCTCTCAGTTAAAGTTGCTTCTAGGCAGCTTTCCCCCATTCATCCATTCCATCCCAACTCCTAGCCCTGCAGCACGATTGGGTTGTGGGCCCTGAGCTTGTTCTCAGGGGCTCCTTCCCTAGGCACAACTCTGTATGTCCCCCATGGTGCCCTGAAGAATGGGGCCCAGAGAAGCAGATAACCGGCTCTTGTCATCCCACCCCTGGAACCCCACACTGGCTCCCAAGCCAGTACCAGAAAGGAGGTAATAGATGAATAGTGGTGGGGTCCGCCTGACTTTGGCTCTGAGGCCTCAGGTGGTGGAAGATAACCTTCTGTCTTACTCAGGGGTCTTTGGTGGGCAAGGAACAGAGCATCCCAAGGAAGGGAGGCAAAAAAACAGGGAATCTGTATCTTCCAGCAACTCAAGGACAGGACCCTAACGATGCAAGGTGTCATGAGGCTGGGCTGGAAGGTTCCAGATCTTTTGTGGCTGGTCTTCATATTCCTCACTGCCATGCTCCGTCACTAACCCTGCGAGTCTGCCCCTCCTCTCCCACACACCCTCTGTATGCCTGTTGAGTTTCCAGCTCCTTTTTACTCATACTTCGTCAATTTCCACTTGCCTTAACCCTCAATGGCCCTTCAGGACTCCTGACCACACACTCAACTGCAAGTCCTTTCTGGATGCATCTTTTTACTTTCTTGCTCCTGCTACTAAGTGATTTTCTTCATATTTTATAATCCAGATTTCCAAACACAAGAATCTCATTTGCCAGCTCCCGGTCAGATATCAAAGTCTTGTCCAGTTGCCTGTGTTGGGGAATTTACATAGCACAACACTTGCTGCCTAGAGGGGGTGATATCAGACACTGGGATGGCGTGCAAGGGGGCTGCTTACAGTTGGGTAAGGGGTGCCCTGTACAAGCGTGTCTGGCTGAGGGGGCAGGTGGGGTTTAACGTTCCATCCACACTCTTTAACAAGCCACACAGCTTTGTGTGGGGCTGCACCAACCTGGAGGAAGGGAGAAGAGGGTACCTCTAGCTGAAGAGAAGTGGCCCTGTGATGAGTCAGATACTGTGATTATCACATAATCTTTTTATTACTTAGGACAATGCATCTCTTATCTATTCTCCATGCCACCCTGTATCAGCTAGTCTTTGCTGCATAACAAACCAACTCTCTCTGCAATGGACTGAATGTTTGTGTCTCCTCCAAATTCACATGTTGAAGCCCAATGTGCCCAATGTAATGGCATTTGGAGGTAACACCTTTGGGAGATAATGAGGTCATGAGAGTGGAGCCCTCATGAGAGATTAGTGCCCTAATAAGAAGAGTCACAAAAGAGATGATCTCTCTATCTCTCCCACATGTGAGGTTACAACAAGAAGGCAGCCATGTACAAACCAGAAAGAGATTTCTCATCAGGAACCAAATCAGCCAGCACTTTGATTTTGGACTTCCCAGCTTCCAGAACTGTGAGAAATAGGAGTTTGTTGTTTGAGCCACCCAGTCTACGGTGTTTTGTTATAGCAGCTCAAGCTGACTAAGATACTCCTCCAAATTAGTGACTTAAAATAGCAACCACTTATTATTGCTCATGAGTCCCTGGACTGGCTGGGTGGTTCTGCTGATTTGCACCTGGTTTCACTGATAATAGGCTAAGCTTCTTCATGTGTCTGCCTTCACCTAGAGGCTTAGCTATGGACTGGATGACCCAGGATGGCATCACTCATATGGCTGATAGTTCTGCTTCTGGACATTGGCTGACTGTCAGTTGGGGGAACAGTGGCAACTGGGCTATATGTCTCTCATCAACTAGCAAGGTACTCTGGACTTGTTCACATGGCTGCTCAAGTTGGAAAGAAGCATGCAAGGCCTCTTTTGTTCTAGGTTCAGAATTCGTACAATGTCTCTTCTGCCATATCCTTTTGGCCAACAAGTCACAAAACCGCCCGAGATTCAAGGGTTAGTAAAAAGACTTTTGATGGGAGATGCTACAAGTCACATTTCAAAATAGAGGAAATAGAGGAAGAATAATTTGCAGCCATTTTTGCAACCTACCACAGACCCCAACTCTGACCATGACGTTCCTTTGCAGGCTGAGAAATGGTGACCAGAGAGGGGACCTAAGCATAGCTCAAGGGAGCTCTTATGGGTAGAGCATAAGAGACATAACAATGGGACTCCTCCTAAGTCTTGTATATTGATCCAGTGTTTTTAGATGTAGGCTTAAATGGGTGTTGATGGCAGGGAAGGAAACCATGGAGATTTTTTTTCACTAAGTGCCTCAACTTTGCTCTCACAATTCTTATAAATGAAATTCTCATAGTTGTCAATGGCTCCCTGAAACTTATGCCCTTTAGAACACAGTCTTAGCCATCACGGGGGTGGGGTGAGAGTCTCTGATATCTATGGGGACCCACTCAATACCCTGACCTTTCAGTGTTTCCACCTCCTTCTTCTATCTGCACATCACTCCATCCCTCACCTCCATGCTCCTTCTCTATAGGCACACTCTTGACCTTGTCCTTACCCAAACTGCTTTATCTGTTGAAGCCTTATTCTCTAGTATTCCCCTGTGACCACGACCTGATACTTTCAGGGTATTCACACTTCCTTGCCCCTGCTTCTACTCTTTTGGTCCTTACTGTGCCTGGCAGCTCTTCAAGTCCTCCTTTTCCTAGAAGTCTTTCAGCCTTCTCCTGGCTTTAGTTCCTCTCGATCTTTCCAGCAATCCATCACTTTATTTTTTTAAATTTTTTTCTATTTCTTAATTTTTTTTTTTTTATAGCTACTTTATTTATTTATTTATTTATTTATGGCTGTGTTGGGTCTTCGGTTCGTGCGAGGGCTTTCTCTAGTTGCGGCAAGTGGGGGCCACTCTTCATCGCGGTGCGGGGACCGCTCTTCATCGCGGTGCGCGGGCCTTTCACTACTGCGGCCCCTCCCGTTGCGGGGCACAGGCTCCAGACGCGCAGGCTCAGTAGTTGTGGCTCACGGGCCCAGCTGCTCCGTGGCATGTGGGATCTTCCCAGACCAGGGCTCGAACCCGTGTCCCCTGCATTAGCAGGCAGATTCTCAACCACTGCGCCACCAGGGAAGCCCTCTATTTCTTTATTTTATTTATTTTTGGCTGTGTTGGGTCTACCTTGCTGCACGCGGGCTTCCCCTAGTTGCGGCGAGCGGGGACTACTCTTCGTTGCGGTGCGCAGGCTTCTTGTTGCGGTGGCTTCTCTTGTGGCGCATGGGCTCTAGGCGCATGGGCTTCAGTAGTTGCAGCACACAGGCTCAGTAGTTGTGGCTTGCGGGCTCTAGAGCGCAGGCTCAATAGTTGTGACGCACGGGCTTAGTTGCTCCACCGCATGTGGGATCTTCCCGGACCAGGGCATGAACCCGTGTCCCTTGCCTTGGCAGGCAGATTCTTAACCACTGCACCACCTGGGAAGCCCATGATCCATCACTTTAACCACTGTCTTGCCAACACACTCAACCCCATTGACCTCTGTTTTCCCACTGCCCTAATCTTGGGTCAATCCAAGCATTTATCATTCCTTCTCTGCATGCAAGGAGCTGAGTGCTACTGGGGACAATCTCCCAAACACAAGGACCAGGATCCTATAAGCTATAGTCTCTTTTCTGCCAGACCCTCAACACTACCCATCCATCCCTCTGTTGGTCCCCAGTATGTCTATCTCCAGCTTTCTGCAGAAACAATTTCAGAATTTATTCCCTCTCCTTTAACCTCCCTTCACTCATATCAGAAAACTCTAAAGAATAGAAAACTTCATATGGATACTCCTTTCATGCCCTTCTCTATCAATAACAAATTGCAACCTCTCCTGTCTATTGGCTTTCACTCTATTTTTAAACTCCAGCTTTTCCTTCCTCTCCTAGTGAGCTACTTTGAAGGTATGCCCACACCGATTGTCTGTTTAGGTTTAGTCTAGAGGGGACACAGAATATGGCTAACCTGTGGGTCTGGGTGCCATGTGGGAGCTCCTATTCAAGGCAAGGCAGAGGAAAGCTAAATCAGATCCCATTTTAGGAAAAATCAAAGCTCATGCACTAGAAACACCCAGAAAAAACTTGAAGTCCAAAAGGATAGTGGCAGGATCAGAGTTTGGGTTGTGGAGCAAGAGTTCAGAGTCACATAAAATAGTGTCACAAAGAAAAGCAGATGGGGAAGGAATAAGGAATAAGAACAGATCTGGGTGATTTGTCTGAGCAGCCTTGGAACATCCAGATAATCTTTCTTGGCCGTTGGGTGCCATATGCTAAAGGGATGGGGTATAAATTGACTTTAATGTGCGGGAGATGTAGGGTGAGGTCAGGTTTTCCCTGGATTCTCCCAGAGGAAGTGAGGATGTTCCTGAAAAGACAGGAGGTGGGTGGCGCCTTCTGCCTTCCTTCCTGGCCTATCCCTCTCACTGAGCTGTCGTGGTACCAATGTCTGCTGGTTGTGACAGCCAGACTGAAAGTGGGAAGGAGGGAGGGGGCAGAGTCTGGGGATTGTGACAGATGTCTTCCATACCCCAAACGCCTTTCAGGACAGCATGTGGCACACAGTAGGCTCTCAGTTAATATTTGTTGAATGAATGATAAATGACTCAGGACACTCATACATGTGTGAGAACGTCTGGAAGATGATTTGTCCATTTGTTGCTTTCTTCCACCCATATAAGGTTGTTTGCACCCTGGCTTCATGAAGACTCATGCTCTCTGTGTGGGTCCCAGAGGCCAGATGAGTTCTACCCTGTTCATACCACACTGGATCAATCCTGGCATAGCAGAGTTCTCCTCCTCTCTACCACCCCTTCCCAGGAGGCCGTGTGCTTTTATGGGAGGAGTTCTGGACTCGGAACTAAACACTGGTATTGTGGTCCTTTCATTGTCACTGACTTGTTGAATAAGCTTGAAAAGGTCACCTACTCTTGGGGCCTCAGTTTCCCCTGGGACTAATTATTTCTCCCTTTATAGGGTCATTGCAAAATTAAACAAGCTAATGAATTAAAGAGCTTTACAGATCATAAAACATGGTGCATGGGGACAGGAATGTGATGGTAATGATACTGAGTGTGACATCCAAGATAAGTTAGGGTCTTAGCCAGGCAAAATATACAAGCTCTTTGAGGGCAGGGCACGTGGGTGATTCTCCTCTCGCATCTCCCAGGACCCAATAAGAGCAGTACATGGATGCTGAGTAAGTCATTGAATGGAACTGAATTTCTTTCTTCGGAAGACCCCTAGTAGTGACCTAGATCTAGAGGTTTTAGACCCAAAGAAGGCAAGGCTCTCCATCCTGCTATTCTCCAGGGATTAGTTGTTCCTGCTTGGGCACCCATCTACACATCCGTTTGGGCCTCAAGGAAACAGCCTAGAATCTGAAGCCTCCCTCTTCACCAGCTGCCTCCTCTGGACTCCTGTCATCATGGAATGCTACTGTCATCACTGTGTGCAATGTGCCTGGCAACACAAAGGGAAGGCGATGGGCGACACCAGCATCTGCTAATCAACCTCTCCCTTTTGAAACACTACTTAATGCGGAACCAAAAGCAACATTTCTTGTTATTCGAAGCTATTCAATTGCATATAATTATGTGTCATTTTACAGTTTGCAATTTCTTAGCTATGTTTGACCAAAAATTGATAAATACATAAATTACAGTCCAACCCCACTGATTCATACCATGCATGGGACTATGGGGCACCCTCTGGGTCTGCTGTATCAATGCCCACATGGCTTTGCCTCCCTCCACAGCTGACCGCTGAGGATGCTCAACCTCAGTCCCCTGGGCACTGTCACAGGCCAATGTGAGGAGAAGCAGCTGAGGTGTAGGTGGCTGTGAGAGGGCAGATTTAACCCAAGCCCAGAGAACAGACCCGGGCCTCAGAGGGAAAGGACTCCCAGTCCCCAGAGAGTGAAGGATGCAGCACAAGGACTCTCTAGTGTTCATGGACACTTTACAGCCTTTTGCACATCGTCCGGAGAGGGAATCCAGATCCAGGGAGGCTCTACTTCTCCCAACTGAAGCACATGTCTCATGGCATTATGGTTCTTCTCACCCTCTTCTCCCTTTCTCTGCTCCTCCAAAATGACTTCTAGCCCTAGTGCTCTGCCTTGATAGTCATGTAGCTTCTGGGTCTATCTGTCCCCCACCCCACCCCTCCAGCCATGTCTGGCCCATATTTGACTCTGGAAATGAACCTGGTGTGGGTGGTCAGATTTGGAGAAGAGAATGTGAGGAGACTCGGCCAAGTGTTTGATGGCTTAGCAGTAATCAACTAGCCTGTTCCTGCACACCATTCTGATACTGGAGCTTCAGACACCCCTGCAATCAGTTCTGGATTTATTCATCCATCTATTTAACAAGCATTACCTGAGCACACAATATGTACCAGGTTCATTTTGACCATTTTTGTTGATTGAAACATGAAATACTTGTGGGAACATTTTGATGAAAGGTACAGTATCAGAGCTGGATGCCTCTGGAATCAGAGCTCTTGGTCTTCCAAAGACGGCACCTGGCCCCACTTACTTGCTCCGTAATTTGGGTAAATTATTTAATTTCTCTGTGCCTCATTTTCCTAATGTGTAATATGGAAAGAGTAACAACAATGGTAAGGGCATGGTAAGAGTTAAATGAGATCTGAGGTTGAACAATATGAAATTGCCACCAGCTGGCTGCTTCTGAACTACAAAAACACTAATGTCATATGGTTTTAACCTAAGTGCTTAGCACAAGACTTGGTACAGAGCAGCTGCTTAGTAAGTAGTACCTTTGCTTCTTCTTATCCAGATGGTACAAGCCTAACGGTGAGTTCCCTTACCTCGACTATTTGTCTAGTGCTGATGTTTGGAGACGAAGCTCTTTCTAGCACCACCAGGAAGGTTTTGACTCAAGGTTTACACACTCAGTGGGTTAGTTTTACTTAAGACTATGGACAATCACGTTAGAGCAGGCAGTGATTGCCACAGTTAAAAACTAGCCAAGGAGCTACCTAATTGTGCCTAGAAGTTGGCATTTCTTTAGGTCTTATTCAAAGTGGTACACATCAGTTAAATATAAAGTTAACCACTAATGCTAATTAATACCCTCAATTATTTTAACAGAGTTGCCGTTCTAGGAAATCATAATGGAATGGGAATTGTCTCTATGCTTAACCACAGATAACATGTCCATTAATCACAAGTATATTTTTTCAAGAGCCAGGAAGAGGCAGAAGCAGAAGCAAGTTCACTATGAGCAGAGAAGAGTGGGCAGGCCTCAGTCCTAGAGGGGCAAAAAGGGGAGTGGGAGGTGGAATGAGCGTCGGCTTTCCAGAAAGCTTGAATCCAGGAGGAACACAGAGCCCGGAAATCACGGCCATGGACAAAGCCCTCCTTTCTCTGCATCTTTTTCTCTTGAGTGAGCTACTCAGGCAACACTGTCACTGGAAACATCAAAGATCCTACCGTGCCAGAAACCAGCCCGCCTAACCTCGTGTCCGGGCCTCCTCCCACGGCAGTGCTGGTCTCCGCTCTGCTGCAGAGCACCTTGTCTGCAAGGCAGCCTTCCTCAGGGCTTCTTGGGTTTCCTCAACGCCCTAGGGCTCTCCCTGCATTTCCTCCGACCAGGGCCCAATTCCTAGTTGTCTCGGAAGTGAGGCAAAGCTGCTAGCTCTGTAGTCCCCTGGGGCTTTCCGGCTTGGAAGAGCAAAAACATACTGATACCTGCTGCAGCTGCAGGCCCCTTCCTATTTTTCCTCATCTCCCTCCTCCAGCATGTTTCCAGTCCTTAGAGTATGACCAGGACCCTGAATTCCCTTCGGCTTTTACCAAAGAGGCTATATTTTTATTTACAGAGTCAACAAGCTGAGTGGCAAACAGAAAGCAAAAATACACTGCGGTTTGCCAGTCATTGCCTTCGAGCTGGAAAGTCCCACCCCACGTGTTGCACGTGAGGCAATGGAGGCTCAGAGAAGGGGAGGGGCTCGTCCAAGGTCACACAGTGAGTCTCTTTTCCTTGCTCTAATAAGCTTTTCTTTCCACACTTCTGTATTAAGTGCCAAACTGCAGGCCACCCCCAGAGAAGAAGAAGAACAAGAGAACCAATCTCAAAGCCTGCATCTCAGCCGTAGAGCCCTCTGTGTTACGAGGCCCTAGGGAAACGCAACCCCCCAAGTTTGAAGTGAGGAGGCCCCCTCTTGAAAAATCAGTTAAAATGCCTTCCTTTATGCACATGCCATCTTTGACTTCAAAAAGACTTTATTCCCAAGGATAAACAACCCCATGTTTGTGTAATATAATTAAGTGAAGGCATCTTTAAATGTCATACTAGCTTGTGCCCATTTCAAATTGTTATGCATCAACAGAACTTAACGAGATAGCCAAGCCTTCTCCTTGCTGTGAGACGGAGATAAGCCACAGCACTGTGGGCCCTTTAATAGATTGCCAAAATAAAGTATTTTCTATGCAAATTATTCATGCAGTGGGACAGCTAATCGCTTGCCAAGAGCCCGCCCACGCCTCTCTGCAATTAGTCGCAAAGTTGAGGGAGCTCCAAACTCTGTAGGGGCACTCAGGTCTCCTGCTCCTCTGGCTCGTTTTCAGGTGAGCAGGACTTTCTTTCCGCTGGTGGTGGGGCCTGGACTCCCCCGCCATGGAGACTAGTGAGGGGTGTGAGAGGGTGGGAAGCAGGTAGATGGGTAAAGGTGAAAGAGAAAGGGAGTTCCTGGAGTGCCATCCCAGCCCAGCACCTGACTTCATGTGTGTAGTGTGTACTTGGGCCGCCTCAGTTTCTTCATCTGTAACTTGGGGTGAATGCTGGTCTGAGGTTCCCAATAGCCTAGTGTTTCAAGGAAAAGTGGCAAAGGGGATTGCGAGTAAGCTCAGCCTTTTTCCTGCTCAAGAAAGAACTCACTTTGGGCTTGCAGGAAGCCAGAGATTCAAGATCAGAAAAGGGATTTGGAGTCAGGAAAACCTGCAGGGTCCCAGCCTGCTATAACTCACATCCTGGCAACTGTCATCGTAGACATAGGAAGTCTGTGTGACAGCCAAAGGAGAGTCCGGATAATTTAACCAATGATTAGCGTTCCCCCCAGCTCTCACACAAACCAACCAGCTCACTCTGCCCCTCCCAAGTCTGTCTCTTAGTCTCTCACTCTCTCTCTCCCACCAACAACTGGCTATGGAGGGCTCTCCAAAGGGGGCCAGCATTCAGTGACCTCTTGAAACCAGAGCAGATATGATCTGGGAAAGGAAGATCGGGGTATCTTGCTCTTTCACCAGCTTGTGCAGGGCCGCACCCCCGACCTGGGATCACGTGTTCACTCCCCAAAGGGGATGGGGCCAAGACTCCACACCACCTTTGGCCTCCAATCCCAAGATCTGACGATATGGGTCAAACCTAAGTTGCCCAAAAGAGCAGACTTGCTCTGTGAGGGATCAAGGGGCACCGTGAGGGTAAAAGTCATGTGTGTGCACATATGTTCAGAGAAGGAAGGGACTGTTTTTGGTGTTTGGGGCAGCTTCAGAAGCTAACTGCTCACTTGGTAGGTTAGGGCCTGGGTTAATCCGTGGGTTCCCAAGTTAGTGGTTTGCTTACTTAACAAAAAGTTATTTTTCTTATTAGGGTTTGTTCACACATCAAAATGGCAGTCATTTAACCTAGTAGAGTGATGGATGACGGGTACTTGCCTTTGATATGCTTCGACAGCCTTTCGATGCCACCAAGAGCCGCAGAGAAGTCACCGATGAAGGGATCATTTGGTAGAAAACTTGAGTATCAGCCGTGCTCCTTCCCTTGCTGCGTGCCGGTGACTCCCACACAGACGGAGCACGCGTCTGAGCCTCCCCAAGGCCTGGGGTGGCTCTGGAAATGCCTGTTGATCCTCCCACACAGAGGTCAAGGCCCACAAGGCCCCGGGTTCTCAAGACGGAAATGACCAGGGAGGAGCAGCACATTGAGCCCTTGCTGCTGAGCCTCATTAAAGGCAAGGAAACGGCTTGGATTGGCTGCTTGCTGCTTCCCTCCCTCTCTCATCAGCCATTCGACCCCACCTGTGGCCTCAGTGGGGCCCAGGAGGCGTCACTCTGGTCTCACTTCGCATCGCACCTGGTCCCTGCCTCAGGCCCCAGGGCTGATCCCTTCACTCTAACTTGTTATGAGGCTCGAGGCCCCAGCAGGTCACCTGCTCATTGCTTAGAGTAGCTTTGCCCCACCAGCCCTGCCCATGGCCCCTCTGGCTGGGGCCCTGTTGCCTGCTGATGCTCAGCCCTCCTTGCACCTGGCCCTGGCTGTGAATACCTATCACCAAGCCCCGCGATCTGCAGATCACTTCTGCACTGTGTGGGATCAGGGCATTGAGCCCGAGCTGGGTTGTGCCTGGTGATTGGCCCTCCCTGTGGCCACCTGGTTCCTATTGCTTGACTAATTCTCACTCAGCCCCAGAGAGAAGATGGGGTGTGATCAGGGCGGGGGGGCTCTCCCAAACTCCTCATCCTAGGAGGGCTCCAAGTCTAGGTCCCCCTAAATCCCTTCTACCCCTGTGACTCAGACTCTTTCACACGTAGAGACATGAGCAAGCTGTCCCCTGAGTATTGTGACTCTGGACACGTGGGTCTGGGCTGGGAGAAGGCAGGGCTCAGAAGGCAGAGACTCTGAGCCCTACATGTGAGGGCAGGCTGGAGAGGGTGCAGTGAGAGAGGATGGGGTGAAGAGAGAAGATGGGGCAGGATGGGAATGTAGGACACAGAGGCAACTGCCCACTCAGAGAGCAGCCAAGGCCCGACTCTGTGTTGTGAACCCTGGGAAGAGAATTGACAAGTTCCTTTTCCATCCTTTTCTTCTCTTTCTCTACTTCCTTCTCTTCCTTTCCCCATCCCACGGCCCCGCCTGTTAAGGAGATGTGCTGAGACAGCTTCGCTATGGGTCTCATGGCGTCTGGGGACTAGCCTGGGGACCCATTCTCCCATGTGGAACATCATTTCTGTAGAGAGTGCATTCTGAATACCTAATGGCTCCCAGGTGGGTTCCTGGAGCCCAAATCCTGTATAGCCAGAGCTTGCCTACACTGTTGCAGCTTTGTTCCACACTAGACAAGAACCCCACCCCTGCCCCCCGGAGGCCCGTGACCATGGCAGCCTGTTTCCCTGCCTCTTTGCTGGCCAGCCCTGGTGTTCTCAGAGTACCTTGTACCCACCAGTGCTCAAGGCACACACTTCAGTGGGAATTTGTATATTTAATTCTCCCCCACCGCAGGTGATTCTAAGACAGCCAGCAGTGGGAACTCTGATCTTGTTAACTGCTTCTCAAACTTTAACAAGTATCAGAGACATCTAGAGGGCTTGATTAAAGCCTAGATTCCCGGGCCCCATCCCCTGATATTCAGCTTCAGGAGATCTAAGGTGGCACCAAGAATCTGTGTTTCTAACAAGCTCCTGGATGATGGATGCTGCAGGTACATGGACCACACTTAAGAGTCGCAAGGGTCTCATCCAACCTCTGGCCAGCAAAACAGGGCAGGGGATGCTGGCCAGCCATTCAAACACCCGTCTGAGGGCTCGAGCTCCCATTTGAGGAGGGTAACAAAACTCAAGCCAGACCCAATTGGGCCACGTGTCAAGCCACTGGCCTGGCCCAGATGGCCGGGGCATCGAGTGTCAGCCGCTGCCATTGGCTGGTGCCTCATTGACGGGTTGTCATTGACGGCAGAAACTTGGCCAATGGCAATCAATCAGGACCCCCCCGCCCCCCGCCCCCCGCACTGCCTTAAATACCAGCAGAGCAAACAGCCTCAGACAAAGCTGCGCCATATATCAATTACCAAGAGGCTGTGTGCTCCTCTGGGCGGAGGGAGCCGGAGCGAGCGGCCAGGGCTGCTGCCCCAGCTGATAAGGGCCCGCATTGTTCAGGGACAGCTGGCGGCTCGATAAGGGCCTGCTCGTCCGAGATAATGGCAGTGGGCAGGCGCCTCGCGGCAGTTTAGAATTTCTTGGGTCTCCAAGAAAGGTTCTATTAAGCCCACTGACCCCAATTGAATATTAATTAGCTAATTAACGGATTTATTGTTCCACGCCATTTCTGGAGAGGCCATTTTTTTCGAGTGCCATTATTTTTGTAAATGATTTTTCACATTGTGCATAATTGAATCTTTGCAGCTGCCAGCATCTTCTGCATGATTTGGCAAAAAAAAGGAAGCAGAAGCACTTAGGGTCCCCCCCACCCCCCTCCCGCCTCTCTCTCTCTGAACAAATGTTTTCAGCCCCTCCTGCTAATTCTGGAGCGAGGGGGAAGGGGAAGGGGCGCTGGTTCTGTTTCACAGGTTTGTTTTTTAAGCTAAACTGCAACGTCCGCACTCCTTTCCTCCCTTATATAGGCAGCTGAGGGCCGAGGCACTCTGCGCGGTCCCGCACCAGGCCTTTATCTAGCTGTCTTCAGACTGGCCAGACTTCGCTTTTTGCAGCCCAGACTCCTTAAAGCATTGCGCTTTACATTAGGGGTAGGTAGAGGGGACAAGGTCCAAGCTTGTCCCACCCAGAACTCCCAGCAGGGAGGCCAGCTCTGAAGAGCAGAGCAGCGCCCCTTGTGGGCTCTACCTCGGCTCCCGCCTGCCCTTCCCGGCTGCAGCCCAGCCCTTCCCTAGCCGGAGCCTACCTGGGTCTGGTTGCTCTGAGGGAACAGAACCCCATCCCAGCATCTCTCTGCTGTTCTTTAATAAGCCTGCTCCAAATTCCACGCCAGGGCTGTCTGACTCCCTGGAACCGGCATCTGCCCATAAGTTGACCCAGGCGGTCCCACAGGCATATGGCTGATTGAATCAAACCCATTCCTCAGCAGAGGGTCTGGAATGGGGGGCGGGGTATGTGTGCTGGAGTGGGGCTTACGTGGAGGGCTCAGCAATATCGTCAGGTAGCACTGGGGAGCCCCGCTGGACGTCTCAGCCCCCTTCAGAATCATTAATGAAGCCGGGGGCAGACGGAGGCTCCAGGAATATTAGTCAGGGCCCCCCGGTGGGTGGGTCTAAGGAAGGCTTATACCCAGAACCTGCTCCTGGCCACCAGGGGCTGCAGAGTTTTATTGGGATTTTTTATTAAGCCACCTCTTCCTGCCCTCGTCCCTGTCCCTATCCTGCTGCTTGTGTTCAGAAAGAGGAATTCTGAGGGCTTTCTGAGCAGAGAGATGAGTCAGGAAGAAGGTCTTGCATCCCCCTGTGCAGACACTGGCTGGGATCATGCCATCTGCCCATTTCCTTTCCTCTGGGCTGGAATAAAGTCCCAGCAGACAGCCTGACAGATGTCATGGGCATCCCCACCAAGTGCAAAAGTTGTGGAAGGGACCCCAAAAGTCTGACTAAGAACTGGAGGTGGCTCTTAGAGTTGGGGAGGGGGGTCATTCAGTCTCTGCTTGAAGACCTCCAGGGAAGGGAAGCTTTAATAATAAGAGTCATCCTTGTATGGAGTCTGCATGCTCCTCCCTCTAACACCCCAGCCCGAATCTCCCTGTCCCCATGACAACCATACAGCTAATAACAGCAACAATCATAATTGTATCTAACGTTAATTGAGGAACTACTATGTGCCACACACAGTACTAGGGACCGATCATGCACCACCTCATTTAGTCTTTCTAATATCCCTGTGAGGTAAGTGAGATTTTGAGGCACAGACATGTGACGTAACCTAGGCAAGGTCACTGATGAAAGTAACAGCACCAGACACCAAACCCCACTTTGCCAGACACCACTTTTGACAACTCTACTCTCCAGACAGGAACACCATGGCCTGGAGGCTGTTCTTCTGTGGTTAACAAGCTCAGTTGCTGGGAATTCCCTGGCGGTCCAGTGGTTAGGACTCCGTGCTTCCACTGCAGGGGCTCAGGTTCGATACCTGGTCGGGGAACTGAGATCCTGCAAGCCGCTTGGTGCAGCAAAACAAACAAACAAACAAACAAGCTCAGTTGCTGCAGATGCTCGTCATCTAGCAAGGTCTCCCTTCTCCCTGCTGTCCTGGACCTCCTTTCCGATGTGCAAAGCACAGAGGTGGTCTGGCCAGGAGAGAGCAGAGTGAACCCATCACCTTCCACATTTTAGACACTATATTGTGTTAATGCAGCCTAGCTGGCAATAAGTTCTTAGCAAGGGGTCCTACTCCTCCCAACACCTCCTATCCTCCAAGGTTCAGATTCATTGTTTTGAAAAGGAGCCAAAAAGAATAAAGACACCAGAAATAGGGCGTGCCCCAAGTATGTACTTCCAGCAGCTTAATGAAGCCATCAAAGACATAGGGGTTTCCATTCCTCCATTCTGCCTTCCTGAGTGTCAGCTTCATTCTAAGGCTGGTTTCCTTTGCGGTCATAAGATGCTTCCAGTGGCAAACAGAGCTTCCTCAAGACAACTTGTATACCTACTCACTCTGGGCCAATAATAGGGGCCAGGTGTACTCCTTTGATTTAGACTGATCACCTGTGGGACGGAGATTGGGAGTCAACCATATTTGTCCACCATATAGGGTGTCTCAGGGAGCTGCTCCCTTGTTCCTGTGGGAGAGAAAAAGATGTTCAAGCTTTGGCTCCACTTCAGTCTCTCAACCAGACATACACTGCGTCTTCCTGGATTTACCTAAGAGAAATTCACCACTGCAACAAAGCTGATTCTCGCCAGAGGAACGCATATTCCTCCTAATAACCTGATTTTTATTTCTCTCCAATAATTACGACCTGGAATTATTGTACTAAGGAAGTGTTTGACTCAGTTCTGATCCTGCTTTCACAGGTTCCTCCATTCACAGACAATGCTCCCCCCTGAGTCATTTGAGATATTGGCACCATTCTCAAGTCCTTGCTCTGTAAGCCCCAAATGTCTTCCCTAGTAATGGGGGGTTGTACTGAGGAGGTGGCCACAGTCCAATTCAACTCATAAAAAATTGTTTACCCAATATGAACACCGTTCCTTTGGCTATTTTATTCTCTGTGCTTGCAGAAGCCCTAGGAGCAGAACATGGGTAAAAGTCCTTGGGAGGAGATACGGGAGGCTGGGTTTTCTGAAAAGGGAAAAAAACAGACCTGAGAGGCTATGGCAGGTAGAGCATTTCACCTCTGCATCCCCAGGAGGGTTCTAGTATATGGGTTTTGAATGGGTATAAAAATAAAAAATCCCAGCAGGGGCCCATGAGGAGCAAGTTATGCAAAACTCATTTCTCACCTGGGCAACTGAAACTGCAGGTGTCCCCACCCCTGGTGTCTGCTCCCTCTGATTCACCCTTTATATCACCCCAGAGTGATCTTTCATAGAGCACAAATCTGATCATGTCCTTGTTCCATTTACAAAGCTGTGACATTTCCCTGTTGCTTCGAGGATAAAGGCCCATCTCCCCTGCCTGGCATGAGGGCCCCTGCAAGCAGCCTGGCCACTCTCTCCTGGGGCCTCTGTGTTCTGTGTTGCAGGCACACCGAGCTCCCAGACACCCTCCACCCAAGCCCACTCTCTCCCACTTCTGGGTCTTTACCAGTGCCTGCCCTGCTCATCCTCCCTTGTTTGATGGTTCAAGTGTCCTTTCCTCAGAAACTCTCCTGTTTCCCAGGCTGCGTTAGTCACCTTCTCTCCCTTCTTTCTGAAGCTCTATCATGACACCGACAACTCTGAGTTATGACTTTTTCACTGGCTGGCTCCTGACTCCCCTCTTTTCTGTGAAAGTTTCTGAGGGCAGGGACTTTGCTCCATTTCTTTTGTATCTCTCTTGCCTTATCCTATATTAGAAGCTCAACATGCATTGGATAGATTGAAAAGTGGATGGAAAGAGGAATGGAAAGAGGGAAGGATGGATGGAGGAATTAAACCAACCTCACTCTTTTCTGCCTGTGTCACTAGACAGCTATCAGGGATGATTTGCGATGTCTGTACTTCAGATAAATTCTTTCACAACCTCATCCGTGCCTGTGATGGAAAATTGTGTGACATGGTACTACTCAGCTCTTTGAGGAACTGCCCCCAAAGAGCACCAAATAATGGTAGCCTGATAGGAGGTGCCTAGTGACCAGCCACAGAGCTCTGTCCTGGGCCACGTCATGCCCAATTTTTAGCCAAGAGAGTGATCATCTCTGCTTGCAATTAGCATTATTACCCCTTGGGAGAGGCAGCGTTTAAAAATATCACCCCATGGTGCTGAACTCTGCCACCTGTTGAACACTTCTGGTCTATCAGACCTCAGAGTCCTCCGCAGTAAAGGGCACCCCCTGACCCGAATCATGTGCCTTGTTCCCCAAGCCAGAGACCATCCAGTATCTCTGTGAACTGTAGCTCTCTACTTCTAGCCTACTTCCCTGTGTGCCATGTGTCCTGCTCAGGAACCTATTATAGCTCTCTATTGCCTTGTACATAAAGGCTTAAACTCTTCTTAATTTCTTGTCTCCCATGTCATCTCCAAACACATTCTACCTCCCCATGTCCCGGCTTCGGTCTCAACCAGTCAACTTCCCCCTGTACCTGTAAGGGCTTCCCTCATATTTCTAGCTATTCTTTCTGTAAGAAGCAACTCTGTATCCACCTCCTCTCAGATATTTTTTTACCACACCTCCTCTTCAGAGTTCTCACAACGTGATACTCATTCATTCATCCTCACTGTGGATGGCTTATACTGATGATGTATGCCTGAGGAAGCACAGAGCAGGCGTCCTGTCCCAAGATACAGAAGAGCTGACTTCTATTCCCTCCTCTGCACCACTTGGCCACATTACAATGTCTTTTATTTCCTCACCTGTAAAATGGGCATATGAACCTGTGCTCTCCCAGGGAGGTTGTGAGACAAATACAGCAATGGAGGGGACATGGATTTAATAAGCAGAGACATTTCCATTATGGGGAGTTGTCATTTGCGCTGTTGGGTGGATAAGTTCCCAGAGGGTACAGGCCTGTGACCTCAGGAATGTAGATGGTCCACAGGGAACAAGGGGCTCTTGACATCCTGCCTCTAAAGTCTCTTCAGGCCTAAGGGCATTATTTTGCTGGACAAAGGGGCTACTGATGAGCAGTGGGGGTAGGTAGAAATGTGAGCATTCCTTTAGGGAATAAAGGCAACCAGAAGTGTAATGGGGATCTGCTCATCACCCAGGTGGGGTCAGGAGCCCAGAATTTACATGTATTGTGGGACTCTGGGATCTGTGCCCCTTCCTCTGTGTGGAGTTTTGATCCTTGCCTGTTTTCCTGCAAAAATCAGAAGGTGAAGCTTGAAGGTGTACAGGACTGGTAGAGTAGAGGATGGGGGGTTAGGAATACGATGCTTCACTCTTCAAAGTGCTGCTGGTGGTGAGGGTCACAAGAGACAAAGCCAGTGGTGGAAGGTAGAGTCTGACCCCTGCTTGGCCTGAGGCAGGGCTTGCACTGTGGAGGCTTGGGGGTCCCCAGCAGGACAGGCCATGCCACTTTTTTTCTTTTTTTTTTTTTTAATATATATATATATAATTTTATTTATTTATTTATTTTTGGCTGTGTTGGGTCTTCGTTTCTGTGCGAGGACTTTCTCTAGCTGCGGCAAGTCGGGGGGCCACTCTTCATCACGGTGCACGGGCCTCTCTCTATCGCGGCCCCTCCCGTCGCGGGGCACAGGCTCCAGACGCGCAGGCTCAGCAATTGTGGCTCACGGGCCCAGTTGCTCCGCGGCATGTGGGATCTTCCCAGACCAGGGCTCGAACCCGTGTCCCCTGCATTGGCAGGCAGACTCTCAACCACTGTGCCACCAGGGAAGCCCCCACTTTTTTTCTTATATTCCCACTTTAACAGGTTATGGGCTACACATTGGTGGACGCCTACTGCTGGTGGGGCTGGGAAGAGAGCATGCAGTAACAGCATACCACCACATGTCCTTTGACAGGGGACTCAAGGGCTCCCAGAATGTGGGAGGGGAGGGACCTCTAGGATTATGTAGCAAATCCCCCAGTGAACACAGGGGAGCAGAGCCAGATGGAGTTGGGAGCCCAAGTTAGAGGCCCTAAATTAAGGAAACAATGTTAGGGCATCCCCCTGTATGATTTAAAATAAATATAATATCTAAAGTGCAAAAGAAAATCGTATTTTTGAAATGAAACAAACTTACACATATGACAAAATTAAGATTGCCCCTTGGGAATTCCCTGGCGGTCCAGTGGTTAGGACTCTGTGCTTCTACTGCAGGGGGCCCGGGTTTAATCCCTGGTCGGGGAACTACTCCCGCAAGCCACATGGCATGGCAAAAAAAAAAAAAAAAAAAAATTGCCCTTTTTTAGTTTGGTTTTTCCACCTTGCAGGTCCCAGACAGGAGGCAGAGGGGAAGAAGACAGGTCACAATGAAGGGCACTGTTGGCATCATTTCCCGGAGTTAGAGGGGCCTAAACAGGGGCCTCCCTTAGAATCCAGCTGCTTCTGGAAGCGGTGAGCTCCTGTCTTCCAGGCGAAGCCCACATCGTAATACTTGGAGGTGTTTTCCACCACGCCTTACACTCTGCGGCCGATTGAGGACCAAAGGGCTCAGCCTCAAAAAGTTCAGGACCATGGAGAGCTCCAGGGAGTGCCACAGCCCTAATCCCATTCTCCCTTCTACAGGGCCTGTTCAAGCCTTGCCTTTAAGCAGGGAAATTTTGAAGCTCCAGAGGGGATGATGGCCACAATTCAGCACTGGTTTTCCCTTTACCCCTCCTCCTCAACACTCTCTCTTCATCCAACCCTACCAGTTCGGGCCCATCCTGCCCGGTCTCCTCCAAGCTCAGCCTTCCTGAACTCACTGGGGCATCTGCCTGGAGGGAGAGGATCCTCTGATGATGCTTCCACTGTGTCCCTGCCCAACAGCCTGGAGGCTTCTGTAAAAAGCCACGGCCTGAGGCTGGGTGGGAGGACGAAGAGCAGGGCCCCTCTTCAGATGGGAAGTGGTAGTAATTAGCCTTAACAGGGAGGGAAGGATAGCCCGTTTCATTACAAGGAAATGAGATTTTTAAATCCCATTTTAAGGGCCACGTCGGCTCTAAAATGGCCTGTGGTGGGGCCTCAGATCGGTTAGTAATTCGTTCTCTTGTTTCTAATGAAAGCAGAGGGGCGGGAGGAGGGGTCAGTTAATGAACACAGGGATTAGCTTCCAAACAGGCCCTAAACAAGAAGACAGGTGCAGGGAAGGGCGTGAAGACCAGGCCAGGCCAGCTGGGCCCCAGGTTGAGGGGCGGCCAGCCTGTGGGAACTTGGAGAAGGGGGTCCAGGGTCTCCTGAGCCTCACGGAGCCAGTGTCCACCCCAACCCTACTTTATGCCAAGTTCCCCTCAGTTCTTCACTGTGAGAGGGTAGGGGTGGATGGCCGCCTGGTGTCCCCAGCCTAGAAGCAAGGGGCTCTAGTGTTAGCTGGATTCTGGAAATCCGTGGCCCTGCATGAAAGGCCAGGATGAAGCAGGAGCGGTGTCCACAGGAGCCAGACAAAACAACCCTTCCTCCGGGGGGCACCTGATGGGGTGCATTGCTGGCAGCAGCAGGAGCCCCCAGCCTCAGCTCTGTGACGCACAGGTAAGAGAAACCCACCTCCCTTGGCCCCTCTCTGCGCCAGGACAGTCCATTAGGAACCCTGAGGCTGAGCCTCAACCTGGACCTCCTCCCCTCAGAACAGACCAGCCAGGCTGAGGGTGGTGAGGTCTGGAGAAGAGGAAAGGGAGGATTGGTCATGCTGGTCCTATTGTCCTGTGGCCCTCTGTGCATTGCCAATTCCTGCTTTTACAGCAAATCTTCTTTTTCCCTGGAAAACTGGTCATGCAGAGTCTGCAGAGAAACCTACTTTCTTGATGCCTCCTCTGTGGAGGGCAGTAACTCCAGGTGTTCAGAACAAGCAGGCTAGAATTCCCCAGAAGCCATGGATCCAGCCAACATGTCCCAAGTTAGTGGTATTATGGGGCAGGGAGACCTGTGATGGCAGCCAAGAACCCAAGCCCAGTTTCTTGGTATTTTAAGGAAAACTATTTCTTGTTAACCTGAAAAACAAAGGGAGAGAAGCAGCGAGCAGGCGTCAGGGCTGAGTGATGCTTTCTCTCCTCCATGCACTGTGTGCCCAAGTAGGACCCTTGGCTGGAATGCAGGTCTCAGGATGCAGGAGACAGAGCCCTGGGCCAGGCTGAGGGCCAGGAGGTCAGGCTTCCAGACCAGGCTGGCTACAGTGTGCCCTAGCCATTGCTTCCTCTCTGGTCCTCAATTTCCCCAAAGTGAGCCCTTTGATTAAGATGGTCCATAAGAATGGGCCAGAAAAGTTCATTCCTTCCCACTCTGTCTAAAGTAGGCCTCCCTCTAGCCACTCAGAACTATATTTAGCTTGTTATTGATCTATTTGTTTATCATCTGTCTCCCCCACTAGGCTGTAAACTACACACAGAGAAGGACCCTGTCTGCCTTCTCCACTGGCATTTCCATTCCTCTGCACCCAGCACCATGCCTGGCATGTAGCAGACACTTGATTCATGTCTGCTCACTGGCTGGCAGGCTGGTTCCCTGACTGAATGAATGATGATGCACTGGGGACTGCCTCCCTGAGAAACCTCCTGCTCAGGGATTGGATGACTGAGAAACCTCCAGCTCACGGATTGGATGACTGAGAAACCTCCAGCTCAGGGACTGGATGACTGAGAAAGCTCCAGCGCAGCGACTGGATGACTGAGAAACCTCCAGCCCGGGCACTGGATGAGCTGCCTGGAGTCCCACCACTGCTCCACCCTGCACTGCCTCTGACTCCATCATCTGGAATTGCTCATCCCACTCAGCGCCCAGCATAGGCCAGGACCAGTGACAGGCTCAGTTAGGATGGGCAATAAGGGACAGAAGTGCCCAAGGGCCCTCCTTACCCAAGAAACAAGTTCTCAGTTGGGGGATGGTTTGTAGTGAGAAACAGGGATGGGGCAGGGGGTCCAGGGGCTCTGTCATGGGTAAAAGCTACCGTGCACTCCTAGATCCTTCCACTGCACAGGGCTGCCTCTAGGTGTCCATTTCACATGAGAATTACCTGTCTGGAATCTGGAGTCAGACCAGATCTGAATTCAGATCGAGGTTCTATTACTTTCTAGAATGGCTCTTTGCGCCTCAGTTTCTTCAACGGCGAAATGGGGATGATGATAATAATAGCACCCATAGCAACGGGGGTGATAAAAATAGCACTTCCCAAATAGAGTTACAGAGTGGCTCAAGTGGGTTAGGCGTGTTTTTACTTAGGAAAGCCCACTGAGTTTGTCCCACACTGGTCCCAGGGTGCAGTGCCCTTTCCAGAAAGCACACACCGATGCCCAGGAACTGCCTGTGGGGTGCAGTTAGAGGCTGCTGTGGGGAGCCCAGGCCTCCTGTGGGAGGGTCCCAGGCCTCAGAACAAGTGGACCTAGACCTGGCTGTGTAGAGTGAATGTTCCAGCAGTGACTACATGTTCTGGTGTTTACCACGAGCCAGTCGCAGTTGTGAGTATGTGCTGTCCGTGGGACGACTCAGCTGATGTTCAAGGCAGCCCTGAGAAGTAGGTACCATCAACACGCCCTTTGTAAGGATGAGAAAAGTCCTCATCTGTAAGATGGGAGCTAAGTAAGCTGCCCAAGGCTGTACAGCTGCCAAGCAGAGGAGCTATGATCAGAACCCACGTAATCTGGCTCCTGAGCCACATGCCACCACCATGCCACACTGTCCTTTGCCACCATGGTCGCCCTCACCCCACGCCTTCCCTGCAGTTAGAAGATTCTTCCCAGACTCTGCCCACTCTCTCTCCCTTCTCTCCTGCCCTCTGTCTCATCTTTCCCACGTCCCCTTTCTCCTCCCTTTCCTCACTCTCTCCTTTCCTCCTCCCTGCCCCCTCTCTCATTCCCTCCCTCACCTCTCCCTGTCTCTGTGTTCCTCTGTCTCAGGTAAGTGGTCCCTGATCTGTGCTGGCAGATGGGGAGGGAGGCGGGAGAAGGGGAGCCTGGGGCATTTGGGGGAAGCCTTTGGCCCCCTGTGGGGAGAGCCCCCGTGGTCCCCAAGTGCAGCAGCAGACCAAGTAGAACGAGAGGTGTGGCCTGGGAACTGCCTCAGTCCCTTTAGCACCTCAGACTCTGGAAGACAACAGTGTACCTGCCGTCCAGAACTATAGGGAACTCTGGCCACCACAGGGCTTCCCACTGCTCACAGAGCAGACCCAGGAGGTGTGAGTCTGTAAGTCAAGCTGAGGGAAGAGCCCCTGGCCCAGCTCTCCTCTGGAATTTGGTTGTTCCTGCAAAAAAGGCAGGGGAATGGGGGGATGCAGACCCCCAACCTGGGCGCCACAGGCAGCCAAAGGGCGCCTGAGCCCCCGAGGGACTCACGCTTTCCCTGCAAAGGCCGTAATCTCTGCCAAACCCGGTGCCAGTGGGATAGACTTGGGACTGGGCTGCTTGTCTTGGGCTCCGAGCATGTGAGTTCAGAGAATCGGGGTCTAGGCAGCACCTACTGGAAGCCTTGGGTAGGTGCGCAGCCTGGGGTCTGGAGAGAGGGAGAAACCAGTGTTTTGGGGAACCCAGCAGCACAGAGGGTTTCCATCAGTTCTCAGAAAGACAGATGCTGCCCCTGAATAAAAACCATTTTGTAGAGTCCAGAATATTTGAATCCAGGTCTTCTTCCCCCCACTGGAAATAGGTTTTAAAAGCTAATTTCTCTCCCTCCTTTCTGAGGCCTGGCCCAGCTTCTCCCTCTTCCTGCTACAGCAGTTTCATAGTAAAGTGCCTCTCGCCTCTGCCCTGCACCCCTGATGAATGCCCGGAGCAGCAATGGCGTTCCCCTTCCTAGGTGCAGCCCTGAGCCCCTAGAGAGGGTCATGAGAGTCTAACCCAGGTAGAAGGAGCCCCAGCAAGGGACATCCCCTGATCCAAGAAGGGGGTGCAGGTGGTGAAAGGGAGAAACCACACGGTGGAAAGAAGTTTGATGTGAAACTTATTATGTCAGCACTGGACCCAGCCCTGAGGGGAGAGTTGGTGAGTGTGATCTCACTGGAGCTTTGCGGCTCAACACGGCAGCAGAAACAGAGAGGTGTCGCTAGGTTGCGGGCAGACCCACTGGTTGGAGGGGCTATTGCTGGGTGACAGAAAATGGCCCCAACAGGAGGGAGCTCAGGAACAATCTACTCTGGAGGTACCAAGAGTCTGAAGAGATCTGGACACCCTTCAACCTCGTGTCTGGGGGTAGGAGGTTGCTACCTTTGCTGGGATAAAGCAGTATGAGAGTCTGCCCCAGGGGCCAGGAGCAGAGATGAGGTTTGCTCATGAGGTGCTGATGAACCAGCACTCTTTTCTGGATTCTAGCTGTGTGTGCACGTGTCTCTGTGTGTGCGTGTATGTGTTTGGTTCATCTGATCATTTTCTCATGATAAACCAGTCTTGATCAAGTATTTTTCTGGACCAACTTACCTTCGTATCAGCTCATCTTTATTCATTCATTTGTAGCTAATTATAGTTTGGGAGGTAACATATAGCTAAACATTGACTTGCAGACTGACAGAATTCTCTCACTGGAATTTTCACCAAGAGTGATGCCCAGTCACAGCTACAAAGCATCTTTCCTTAACCTACCCTCACCTGGTGGCAGCCTCCGCAGGTGGGTGGTGCTGGGGATCACTCAGTGCCAGATTTAGTCTGGCCTCGACTATCTCTGACAGCTTTAAGGGAGAGAGCAGTTATCTCCATGTAGAGATGAGATTTCCCAGGCAGGAATTTCACGTGGATTCCACCTGTGGCTCCTACATGTCTCGTGATGTGGGGCATGGTTTCTGGGACCAGGCCCAGGAGAAGAGGACCCATATGAGATTCCATGATGGGTCCTGCAGCAGTGTCAAGGTTAGAATCAAACTTCCTTCCAAACACAGACTACGTGGTCCAGCTTCAGACCAAGGAGTGGGGGCATAAGCAGGTGTCATGTTCCATGGGTCCCAGGCCCCTTGTTAGAGTATCTCTGACACCAGGGCACTAAGGAGAGTAGGTGGGGAGATGGGGTCCCAGGGGCTGGCTGGGGATGGAGGGGATTTGTGCATAGCTAGTGCAAGGCTTTCCACATCCCCACTACCCACAAGCCCCAAGCTGAGGCTTGAGCTGCTACAGACTCTAATGGTTCACGTTCAGTGCTCCCTGGCTTCCTCAACTTCAATCCTTTGTGGTGAGCTACGGCCTCAAGGAGAACCAGGTCAGGACCATTCATGCCCTACACTTAAACAAGTTTCTCATACCCAGTGGCTGGGGAGGCGGGGGCGGTCAGGCTTTTCCTGGGTTTCCTCTGGGGGTTGCAAATCCTCTCCAGGTGCATAATCCCCAGCCCCCAGTAGCCATTCCAGCCCCAGCTTGGTTGCCCTGTTACAGAGAGAGATTGGTCTCCTCTCTGGCTCTCTCCCCTCCCCCCCACCATTGGTTCTACACCTGCCGAGGCAACGCCTGTGTGGCCTCTTCCTGGGGGCAGCTGTGGACTGCTATGGGTCTTCCTGTGCAAAGGGTTTCCTACTCAGGACCTCATGATATCCAGGATGGTGACCCCAGCTCATGTAACCACAGCACTTCACAGTGTAGATCTCAGCCTTGTGGCTGTCCCAGGAAACAGATCATCCCCATTTCCTGGATGAGGATGGTGAGGCAGC
Organism: Balaenoptera acutorostrata; assembly: GCF_949987535.1. Taxonomy (NCBI): domain Eukaryota; kingdom Metazoa; phylum Chordata; class Mammalia; order Artiodactyla; family Balaenopteridae; genus Balaenoptera; species Balaenoptera acutorostrata. The sequence continues at coordinate 48,848,101 of NC_080072.1, read as the reverse complement.
AGTAAGTGGAGCCATGATGCTGAACTTGGAACGTTCCATGCCATGTTAGGCTGAGGAAGCACCCCGTCAAGGTATGGGGCAAGCAGAGTGGGGCTGGGGTCATCTTAGAAGGCCAGCTGTGCTCTGGGGGGCTTTCAAAGCCCGGCTGCCTGACTTTGAGTTGATCTCATTGTGAGTGAATTAATTGTTGTGCAACCTAGAGTGTGAGACAAGTTAATTACATAATTACTGCAAAATGACACGTTATTTCATGGCTGCAATATGGTAACTCTGTTGGAAACAATTGTAATTGCCCAGAAACTGCATTCGAGTGGCTCCGTTATCTCTCGATAACCATGTAATTAACTTGTTACAACTTTATCTGCAGCAGACTCCGAAGTTAGGACTTGGGTCCTTGGGGTGGGCACAGCCATCCTAGACATAAGGGCCCAGGGAGGGTCTGGCATTGAGGGCTCTGCTACAGTCCAGGGAAATAATGTTCATGTTGAGCGAGAAAAAAGTCCCTCATTACAGACTCCAGCCTCAAGCTCATGTGCTCAAACCCATTCACAATCTCACATGGTCACACACAGACGACAGCTCCCTGGCCTCACCAGACTCACTCAAATATACCCACCAGACTCACTCAGATATACCCACTGCAGCCTCTCTTTTCTCTCACATACACGGGTGCAGCTCCTTCAGAGAAGGTGGAAGCCCCAAAGTAGAGAACTCCTACCCCAAGATCCTCGGCCCTAGAGATCCCTTCCCATGGACTGGGCCACTGGCCACAAAATCATATCTTGGAGACGTAGCCTCCTCCAAGCGCCCGTTAGAGCTCAGCCATCCTCCCGCTTCACTCAAGCGGAGAAGCAGGCCCGGGGGCAGGTGACGTGAGATGGCAGTGCATCCCCGCTTCGCCCAGGCAGCCAGGTCCCTGCCCAGGAGCAGGCAGAGGCTGAGGCTGTCGGCTGACTCCATCTGGGCTCTGGTCTGTGGCCAGGATAAAAACCATCCCTGGGGAAGGAGGAGTGAGTGGCCTGATGGTCAGAGGAGCCTGTCCATATAGCCTTCTCTGTTCAGGCTTTGGACCCAAGGAGCCTCTCTTTTTAATACTGTTCAGTGACAGCTTTTCAGTTCCAGGCTATGTGCTCGGCACTATGGCTTCAGCCATGACCAAGACAGCATCCCTGCTGCCCTGGGTGAGCCTAGCTCAGCCGCTGGATGTCTGGCTGTCTTCCAGTCTGAGTACCTGCCGGCCTTCTGTCTGTCCCTACCTATCTCTGCCTTCACATCCATCTACTTGTGTGTCCATCTCTCCTGCTTGCCAGTACATGTATGTGTCTGACTGTGTGTCTGTTGACTTGTCTGTCTGACTCTGCAGTCGTCACAAATGGTCCCATGTCTGCTGGAGGGAACCAGCCTGTCCCAGGTCTCCCCATGGTGTTCATCCTCACCTTGATGTGCTCTGTTTGTTTTCCTGGCTTTCCCCCTTCTCCTCAAGGGCACGGACTGTGTCCAGTCCATGATTCATCCTTGTGTCTGGTACTTGCAGCGCAGGGCTGAGACAGACAGATTTGCCGACTGAATGAACGAAAACCTCCCGCCTGCGTGGGCTGAGTTACAGGGAAACAGAATTGTTCTCACTCATCCAGGGGAGCAGAAAGGCAGGCCCCAGGTTGGGCCCAAACTGTAAGGAAGAGACAGCAAATGCTGTCTGTCCCCATGAAGGTTAAGAGGGGTTTAAGAATGGTGCTCCCATGGCAGGGAGCTCAGGATTTGGGGTCCTACCATGGAGGTAGACCAGAGCTGGGTCCCTGTCTGGGCAGTCTGGGAGGGTTTCAATGGTGGATGTAACACAGGAGCCCAGGAAAGGGAGGTTTTCATCTTGGGGACCAGGGTATATGCTCTGCCAGGGGAGGGGGAGGACAGCCTAGCCCCCCCTTCTGGCTGAGGGGGTGCTTGGGGTTGTCCCCTCCCCTCCAGCTTGTTCCTGCTAAAGCCCACCTGGAGCCGCCCTGCCGGCAACGGCATACGCTAGAGCCCCGTGTCCTGCTCCAGGGCCCCTCCCCACCAAGGACCAAGGCGAGGGTGTTGTTTTACTCCCAAGCCAAGGGCAGGGTCCCCAGGTCTGTGTCAGTCATGTGATCAATGCAGAATAACCTCCCCGGAAACATTCATAAGTTTAATCCACGCCAGTAATAAAATCGCATTACATTTCTCATAAAATAAATGTTCCCATTTATATACAGAAGACAGACTGTACAGGCCCAGCCTGGCCCCAGGAGGGGTCACACACAGACGGGCGGCGGTGGAGGAAGGGCCATTCCTCCCATCGAGGACAGAGGAGTTCTAATCGGCAGGAGAGTGGCTGGCCAGCCAGGCGGGTGGGCAGGCGGGCGGATGGACAGACGGGCCGGGAGGCCAGGTGCCGGGCGTTACTGAACCTGGGATTCAAAGGTGCCATTGAGTTGCCCCTCCTCATAGTCCATCTGACACAAGATCATGTTGTTCTTCAGGAAGAATTTGTCTCCCACACAAAATCTGGAAAATCCAAGCAGGAGAGAGAGGCCATGGAGGGGTCCCAGTGGATGGTGGAGGCTCCAGACAGGACCCCACCCGGGCCAGGAAGTGGACGTGTGGGAAGTGAGGTCCTGAGGAAGTATGCTCCTCGAGCTTTCCAGAGGGCACCCCTGAAAGTCCCATGCAAACCCGGTCAATGCAGAGGGGACCCCTGAAAGTCCCATGCAAACCCGGTCAATCCAGAGGGGACCCCTGAAAGCCCCATGCAAACCCGGTCAATCCAGAGGGGACCCCTGAAAGTCCCATGCAAACCCGGTCAATCCAGAGGGGACACCTGAAAGTCCCATGCAAACCCGGTCAATCCAGAGGGGACACCTGAAAGTCCCATGCAAACCCGGTCAATCCAGAGGGGACCCCTGAAAGTCTCTCGGCCAGGCCCTGCAGCCTGGGGTGTAAGACAGACAGGTAAGCCCGGGGCACAGCCCTTCCACATAGTCAGAGCTCCTGTGGAGGTGGGAGCAGGGGTGGGGTCGGAGGGGAGGTGTAGAAATAATGTACCTCAGTGTCAGAGAGGGAGAAAGAGAGAAGGAACAAAGAAATAGGAAAAGACCAGCCGAGGAGAGGGAAGGAGAGAGGCAGAGATGGAGCAGGAGGAAGGGATAAAATGGCTGACTTTTCCAACCCTTTGTTCCCCTCCCCAGCTTAAGCAAATGGCTCAGTGAAGGACACTCTTCCTCTAAACAATCTGTGGGCTTCCAGGAACATCCTTCCAGGAGGAGGTGACCCTGTCCCACCATCTTCCCTCTAAGCCAAAGAAGGCCCTGCTTTGCCTCTCTGCCCCTCCCAGTCCTCCTCAAGCACTGGAGGACTCAGCCCTTCCCCCAAAGACGTCCCCAGGGTGTCTGAGGCTGTAGTGGGACCCCAGGGTCACAGGCTCAGTCCCAGCAGATCCCACTTCAACCACCAGGTGGCGCTGCAACTTCACCGAGCCCTCCCGGCAGTAGGTCTGGGCAGAGCCCCAGCCAAACCAGCATTCCCTGCAGGTCCCTCTGGACCTCACCCTCTGGGAACACTTGTATGAGCTCCTTCCTCACCTGGGGGCTCCTGAGAAAAGGGCCTGCTTTCTGGGGCCCGGCCCCCAGCCAGGGTTGAGGGCTCTGGCTCCTTAGGTCCCTAGGGTCTCCCATAGGGCTTGGGGCACAAAGTAGGGGCCAAAAAACCAGAAACAAGGCTGGGCTGGAACCAGAATCACAGAAGTGAGTGACCGTTCCCCAAGGGGATTTCACCCTCCAGGTCTGGGAATCCTTTTTCGCTAGAATGTCCATGCGTGCTCCTGCATGTAGCACACACACAGGGCACAGGACATGCATACAGAACCCTTGTGCACAAACATTTAAAACACGCATGCACAGGCATACTCATTTATTATGCACACACAGACACCCCCCCCGCTACCCCACCCCCCCGCCCCGTACATGGACATTTAAAAATACATGCATGGGACTCCTCTGGTGGCGCAGTGGTTAAGAATCCACCTGCCAACACAGGGGACACGGGTTTGAGCCCTGGTCTGGGAAGATCCCACATGCCGCGGAGCAACTAAGCCTGTGTGCCACAACTGAGTCTGCACTCTAGAGCCCGCGAGCCACAACTACTGAGCCCACATGCCACAACTACTGAAGCCCGTGCGCCTAGAGCCAGTACTCTGCAACGAAGAGAAGCCACTACAATGAGAAGACCGCGCACCACAACGAGTAGCCCCCGCTCGCCACAACTAGAGAAAGCCTGCGCGCAGCAATGAAGACCCAATGCAGCCAAAAATAAATAAATAAATATATAAAAAAATGAAAAATAAAAATACATGCAGGGACACTACACACACTGCACACAGATCATGCATGGCCCCGTCCATTACATTTGCACAGAGCTATACTCCACAAACATGTACATGCGGTATTGGAGGGCACACATTTGGCTACAGGGCTCAGGCATACATAAAATACACACGTGAACATACATGCTCACAACATGCACACACAGAACCCGCATTTGCATGCATGTCTCCATGGCACTCCTGGTCTGTGGCAGCAGGTGTCAGCTGGGGTCTGCTGAGTGTGTTGGGTTTGTTACAGGCCAGCACTCACCTCTGGTTGCAGAGCTGGCAGGCGAAGCAGTCGAGGTGATATACATTGTCCCGGGCCCGCATCACCATCTCGAAGGCTGGAATCAGCTTGCTGCAGGCAGCGCAGTTTCCTGTGGTGCCGAAGAGCCTGCAGAGGGAAGGGTGCAGAGGGCTCAGGGGCCTGCTGGGGTGGTGTGGGGGACAGGGGAGTTGCCTCCACCCAGGGCCCCACCTGCCTTCCCCCTGGTTCAGCAGGTGGGCCTGGGCAAGAGGGAAGGAGCACAGATGACAGTGTCTAGATTCTGCTAAGAGAGAAGGCTTCAGAGAAATTGGCACATTCACCCAGGAAGGAGACTCTGGGGATCCAGGTGTTGGCTGACACTGCCCGTCCCCCCGCTTCACTGACAATGTCCCCTCCCAGGCTTCCACTGGGGTCCCTCAAGTACCTGGGGTCACCAGAAGTACACTGGGCTGGGCCCTGAGCAAGGACTCCAGACTCACACAAGCCTGAATTTAGAGACAGTCTGTTGATCATGGGCTGTGTGTCCTCAGGCAAGTTACCGAGTCTCTCTGAGCCTCATTTATTTCAACGGTAAAACGGGGACCATAATACATTCTTCACAGGCTTGTTGTGAAAACTGTAACCTCTCAGTCACAGCTCCTTTAGTAAATGCCTATGTAGCGTTTGCTATGTGCTAGGCACTGTTCTAAGGACTCTCCAAAGACCAACTCATTTAATCCTGACAACAACCCTATGGGGTGGTCTTTTTCTGCTACCAACTCATGGTGTGACTTGCCTAACTCCCTTTTCTTGAACCTCAGTTTATCCTTCTTTAAAATGGGAAGGCTGGACTAGATGATCTTGTTCAAAGATGCTTCTAAAACAGGACTGATGCCAAAAGGAAGTTCCAAGGCCATCTGGCACAACGCCTCTTTGGGGCAGGCACCCCTCCTCTTAGCTGCCGGTTGCAAAGCTCTAAGGACAGGGAACTCACTCCTTCCCCATGGAGGCCAGTCCTTGGCTGAATGTTCCAGGGGTCTGAGCCAGCCAGGCCTCTGCTCTGCATACTGGCAGAGCAAGCCCCAAGTGAGGCAAGGGGGCTGAGAGGCGGGCGGGAGGCCCTCTAATCCCTGATTTGTCCAGCTCAAGCTCGGGCGCCTGCAGATGAGCTTGGCTCCATTATTCATCAGCCTGAGCTGCCTGTGGCTCAGATTAAGGCAGACAAAGGCCAGGCCAACAGCATCTGCTTGCCAAGAGGGGCCTTTCTGGCCACCAGTCCAATGAGAAGTGACTGCAGAGAGGCAGGCTCTGGACAGCCATTCTCTGGGGCTGAGCAGCTCAAGGAAGCCCCATACCCACGCCCACCCCGGCCCACTGGCCCACCAGGCACCGAAGTCATTCCTGAGCCTCTGCCAGAGTCCAGGAGAATACCTTCAGGCTCCAGTAGCTGGCAGGGCCCGGGATGCTTGTGGGTGCATCAGCTCTGTAGATGAGCCCATCCTGCACTGTGGTCGTCCCCCTCTAGGTCCTGTGGACTCGTCAGATGGTCTGCCACCTCCCCTCAACCTGGTAGGTTCAGCCCCCAGGTGATGTCCTAAACCTCCAGACTTGGAGACCCCTTCCAGGTTGTCGAGGGGCGAGTCCCCAGAGCATCCTTAACCCCTCCTCCTGGCCTCAGCATCTCTCCTCCAGCCCCAGTCAGGAGCACTGAGTCACACATCCTGGTTTCTAGCACCACTTAAAAAAAAAAAAAAAACTCCTGCAAAGGCAGAAGTTAAAAGCGAAGGTGCAGGCAGGTAAATCTTAGGCTCTTCGGGGAAATAGGGGAGCCTCTGCTGATAACCCCACCCTCCCCCCCGACATGCCCAGTCCTGAGCAGAGGGAGCCCCAAGAAGCCCTGGCCATGACCTACTAATTAACGCGATGGGCCTTCCTTCCCCGCAAGGCCCTGCCGCCACCCAGCAGCCTGCATGGGAGCCAAATGCAGATGCTGGGTCTCAGCCAAGGCCCCTGCTTTGGGGCCTCCCTCCAGCCTTGCTGATGTCATAGATGGCCTAAGGGAGGGTTAATTGGGGAGGGGGAGCCCCGGGGAATAGAATCCAGGTTGTGGAGGAGGGGGGGTTAGAGCTCGGAGGAACGCGAGGAGGGGAAGCGTTAGTCTTTTCACCATTCGCAGAGGGGTAACCTGAGGTGGGGGAAGAGGTGCAGAACTAGTTCAAACCCAGGTCTTTAAGTTCCAACATCAGCACCTCTTCTTCTAGGGTCTGGCTACCTACCAGGCTCCCCAGGCGTGGGGGTGTTTAATCCCAGGGCCCACCTGGAAGATGGGGAGCTGGGCCCTGGGGAGATTGAGAAGGAGACCATCAGGCCAGAGGGGCCCAGGGAAGCCAGAGCTTCCCCACCTGCTCCTGGAAGCCCCTCCAGGGCGTCCCGTCCCACATTTCAGGGACGGGGTGGGTCAAGAGCACCTGACAAAGGCAGGGCCAGAGCCAGACTGGTGCCCTCGGGAAGCTTCTCTTGGGTGCCCAATGGTAACAGACGTGCCCGCCCAGGACCCATGCTGGGCACTGAGTCCAAGGGGCAGGGCAGGGGCGGGGGTGAGTGCAGGCAGGACGCTGGGGCTAGAGCAGGGCAGAACGGTGCCAGCCTCGGAGGATGGGGCTTTCTGAGCAGAAGGGCTGGGGTGCAATGGGGTGGGAGGCCGCCCACCTCAGGTAGTCGCGCCGGCACAGGATGAGGTTGGCCTTGGTGTAGAGCGTGGAGCCCACCTCGCCCAGGCGGCAGTCGCAGCAGGCGCACTTGAGGCAGTCCTCGTGCCAGTACTTGTCCAGCGCCTTCAGCAGGTAGCGGTCCTTGATCTTGCGGTTGCAGCCCGCGCAGCCCTTCTGCTTCCCTTTGGGCTGGACGGAGAGCATGGGCATACCTGCGGATGGACAGACAGATGGACACGGTGGGCCCTGTGGCTCCCACCTCAGGGTACATCCCTCTGCTTCTCTCTGCTGCCCCCTTCCAGGAGCCCTCCCTGTCTCCCCAGCAGCCGCCTCCCCTGGGTCTGGGTCCCGCCCTGTGTGGGCTGCACGGCACGGCCTCCTCTCCTGCCCCCGTGAAGGTCCTCCAGAAGCTGCGGGAGCCCCGCGTCTGCTCTGCTGCAGGGCACACAGCTAGTCCTCAGGCCCGCCTCCCTGAGTGGTTCCTCTCCATCCAGCCACTGCCCCTTGTGCCGTGTGATCCACAGTGGGCCTGAGGCCTCCTCATGCAGCCACCATCCATTGGCTCTTTCGGCAGCCCTGAGAATGGAATCTCGGGCTTGGGGTCCACTAGAACTCCCAGATCTTTTTGCCACCTCAAGACTTCCTCACACTGCTGTGTGCTTGACCATTTTAACCTAACACGTCAGGCTACAGCCTCTTGATTGTGGAGGCGTCAAGAAGAAAGTGAGGGCTTCCCTGGTGGCGCAGTGGTTAAGAATCTGCCTGCCAATGCAGGGCACACGGGTTCGTGCACTGGTCCGGGAAGATCCCACATGCCGCGGAGCAACTGAGCCCGTGCGCCATAACTGCTGAGCCTGCGCGTCTGGAGCCTGCAAGTCGCAACTACTGAGCCCGCGAGCCTAGAGCCGGTGCTCCGCAACAAGAGAAGCCCGCAATGAGAAGCCCGCGCACCGCAACGAAGAGTAGCCCCCGCTCACTGCAACTAGAGAAAGCCTGCGCACAGCAACGAAGACCCAACACAGCCAAAAATAAATAAATTTTAAAAAATTTAAAAATAAAAAAAAAGAAGAAAGTGAGATGCCCCTGTGATACTCCCAGGGGGCAGCAGGAGCTCTGGAGCTCCTGGTCAGTGCTTGGGGAGGTAGCTGGGCCTGGCCTAGTTGATGCTTTCCTCAGGAATGTTTCTAGCTAGATTCAAACTTCCTACCTGCCCTAGCCTGAGGAAGGGGAGCATCGGTGCCCCAGCATCCTTGCTCATCCTACAAGAATCTTGGAGACACTGGCCCTCTCCCAGGGCCCATATGAGCTTCCCGACATACAAGGAAGTGGTAAGTACAAAAGACAGGAATCGCAGCATCGCCTTGACTGGAGGGAGGGGCAGACCTCCCAGCATGCAAGCATGTACACTCACGCATACCCTGTGCACACAGGCAAGGTGTGCAGGCGTGGGCATGTGTGTGCACAGAGGCACAGGCTCCCAGCCCCCGGCCCGGAGGCCATAGGGAGGGGCAGTTGAGAAGGAGGTGGGACAGATGTTGTCTGGGAACCTGGACATCCACGTGGAGTCCTGAGGCTCGAGGGTGGTGAAGACTAGGCTTGGAGGGAAGTGCGGAGAGTCTCAGAGCCCAGCTGGATGGTGGGGTTGCCTTGCACTTGTCTAAGTCTAAGCGACCCTCACAAGGGCTCAGATGGGTTGAGGGGTCACCGCTGGGGGGAACAGCCCACGCCCTCCTGCCTCCTCGGTTTTCCAGCAAGCCCCCGAAGACTCCCTCCCCCTGGGCCCAAGGTCTCCACAGGACCCCTGCACTCTCCAGGGCTCTGGGTTCAGCTCCCATTCCCTGGCATCCCTCCTCTCCCTCCCTCCCCCTCACTGCCCCCAGCCCAGAGTCAGAGCTGCTTCCTTTCCCTTCCCTCTTCTGGGTTGTGACCCTTCCTCAGGATCCAGGAGAGAACCAGCTTCCAAAGGACCTCAGTCTCAGAATCCACAGATGTCAGGTGAGAGGGGCCCCCAGAGTTCGTACAGGCAAATGCTCTCATTCTACAAATGGGGAAACTGAGGCCCAGACGGTCCACAGAGCTAGTGTGAGCCACTGATCAAGCTTGCCTCTGGGGTTCTTCCTCCCTCCTGTGCTCTTTCTCAGCCTCGCTGCCTCCTCAGACTTCTCCTGGAGAGGGGGCGGCCCCCCGGCCCCCAGGAGCAGCAGGACAGGTGAGGGCAGGCAGGAGGCAGAGCATACTCCCGCCTCCAGTGCCCGCGGGCCCATCTGTTAGCTGGCAAGTTTGCTGCCTAATTTCCTTAATGCAGCTCTAAAGGTTAATTGGTCTGAGAGAGTGATGGGGCTCAGGATGACTGTGTCCTCAGGCCCGCCTGCGTCTCCTCTGACAGGGGCCAGCCCGGTCACAGAGCTCAGAGCAGCCCAGAGAGGCCGCTGGGGAGCAGGCCCACCCGAGAGCTAAGGGGGGCCTGAGAGGCTCCTTCCTCGGCCTGGCCTACGGGGATCAAATAGGGGAGGGGTTCAAAGAGCTGGACATGGAAAGGTCTGGGGGCTCCCAGGGTAAAACTACTGTCCCTGGGGCCTGTGGAAGGAGCACCCAGCCAGCATAGCTATGCATATACATTCCAGCTTGGAAAACCCCAGACCAAGCCTCTCTCTAGTCCCCCCACGGCTGATTTTCCCCTGGCTCCCCAGGGCTAGCAGCAGGCCTGGCTCCCTTCCCAGCAGCCCTGAGCCCTCCCAGGGCTCTATACTTGTGCTATCACTGGGAGGGGGGTGAGTGGCTGGAACATCATGACTCAGGGGATACATCTGGCCCACTAAGTTATGCCCCCAAATGAAGGGGGATCCCAGCACTAGGAGCGCCTGTCCTGCGTCATCTTCCATCTGGTCCGGCTCCTAGAGAGGCTGAGCCTGCAGGGCTATGGACCACATGGTAGCTGGTCATTCCATCACCAGTGGGACCGAGCCCCTAGAGGATGCAGGGAGGATATGGGGAGCAAAGCCACACGCTGCCCCAGGTCCCCCACCTGGCATACAGAGAGTGCCCTGTAAGGCCTGAATACCCTGCTTTAGGGTGCTGGACTCTGCTTCCTAGGCCCCGGAGAACTCTTTAAGAAGCCACATGGCTTCTGCCAGTGTCTGATGTCCACTGAGACACGGAACACCGGGCCCAGCCTGGCTGAGGAGGTCCCAGAGCATCTGGGGACCTTGAGCTTTCGTCGCCTGGGAAGGCTGAGGTCCTGGGAGAAGTCTGACTCACCCCTCCCTTCTTTACCGAGCACCCACACTGTTTGCTCTCACTGGGCTAGCCCAGGAGACTTGAAAACACTCCTGGAAAGGTGAAGGGGCTTCAAGAGGGGCATCTATAGTCTCCTTCTCCCAAATAGAGCAAGATGTTCCCCAGAGGGTCTGGGTTCTCCCTTCCTGTCCTGCCTCCCCAGCTCCCACCCAGCCTGCCTGTCGGCCCTGCAGACACCTCTTCCCTCCCTCCCTCCCCTGCCCGGCTCTGGGAGCTGAGCCTCGGGCCATGCACTTTCCATTAAGGAGATAGCATCCCTTTGCTGAAGTCCATTTGGGACCCATTTTAGTGTTATCTAAAAATCAAATCTACATGGTAATCTTTTTAATGTACTCCTGACTTTAGAAAAAAACAGCTTTGCGCTCCTTCAGGAAAGGTTTTAAAGCATTACCCAGTAATTACCACTCACCCATGAAAACACTGATATTTTACAATGGATGATGTTTGCCCCTGCATGTGCGTGTGGGCTCACGCTCAGACGCACACACGGGACCCAGCAAAATAAATCAATTCACTCAGCCCCGTGTGTTCCCCCAAATCTCGGGGTGTGAGGGGGACGACATTTGCAAGGAGATGGGCCAGACTCCTACCCCGCCTCTACCCTGGGCGGGCTGATGGTGGAAGGAGGCAGCCTCCCAGTCTGACTCATCCGGCTGCCAGACACTTACCCTCAGCTCTTTAATCTGGGGAAAAGCCAGACAGTGCCGGTGACCGGGAGGCACTGCCAGAGGTCATTCAGCTCTTCCCGCATCCCCGAGAGTGGTCTGCCAGGCCAGACCCAAGTCCTCAGCAACTCCTGCCCACCTATCCCAGGACAGTGTGTCCCTCAGATGGGACTTCTCTAAGGTGCCAAGGCCACCGGCTCCCGGTCCCACCCGTGCCTCCAGTTTGGACAGCACACTGAGCCCGGCTGTGGAGCACTCCCTCTGCTCAGAGTGAGCTCCTCTGAGGCAGGTCCTCCTCCCCAGAATGCCCACCCCATCCAGCCCCGTGTCACTCCAGGTCATGCCCTGTGGCTCCCCTGCTGGAAGCCACTGTGGCCACCACTGGGAACTCTACCTGGCATTCAAGGCCCCCTCCCACGTGCCAGCACCCCCTGCCTGGCACTGCTGGCTCTGCTCCCTGTAGAATCCCAGGAATAATATCCCTTTCCATCCTGCAAACGGATCTCATTTGCTTCTGCCCCAGAGCCTTCCCTCCACCATTGCTCCTGGAAGAAATGCCTTGTCCCGCCTGCCCCACTCTTCCCCAAAGGTCAGAGTCAACAGTGGAGTTGAGGCTAAGAGCACCGACTTTGAACTCAGAGAACCTACTTTCCAATCTGGGAACTGTCCCAAGTAGCTGGATGGCTTGGCACAAACCCCTTTACCTTTCCAACTGTCATCTGTGAAATGGGGCCATACTAGCCTCCTTCCACCAGACTATAGTGAGGGTAGAATAAGGTTCTGCAGAGGAAGCCACAGCACAGGGTCTGGCAGCCAGCTGGGACCAACAAACAGGAACTGGTATATTGTTAACATGCACCCTGGGATGCCTTTCCTGTTCTGACACTTGTTTTTTTGCTCTTTTAACTTTTTATCTTGACATTTCAAACTTCCAGATTTTGCAAGAATAGAAAGAATTCCTGTATAACCTTTACCCTGATTCTCTAAATATGAACATTTTGCCATATTTCCTTTATCCTTCTCTGTTTATCTATCCATCTACCTCCCTCCCTCCCTCCCTTCCTATAATTCTTTTCCTGACTCATCTGAGAGTTGGTTTCAGACATGAAGCCCCTATACCCCTAAATACTTTGATTTCCTGAGAGCAAGGACATTCTCTCACGTAACTCCAGTACAATGATCAAAACCAGGAAATTATCATTGATCTAATACTATTATCTATCCATTCAGATTTAATCAGTTCCCCCAATATCTTTTATGGCAAAATAAAAGTCTGGATCACACATTTCATTCAGTTGTCAAGTTCAGTCTACTTAAATCTGGAAGAATTCCTAAGCCTTTCTTTGTGTTTCAAGACACTAGCATTTCTGAAGAGTACGGGCCAGTTATTATGGAGTTTCCTTCAATTTGGGTTTATCTGACACCTTTGACTATATGACCTTAACTCCTCTGTACCTCTTTCTTATAAAATGAATATGAGAATAGCCCTCATAGAGTTCCCGTGAGGAATTCAGGAGCTAATACGTGTGAAGTGCTCAGGACTAACCGAACCTGGCAGTCAAAAGTTAGCTCTGATTGGTGTCACCCCATTCAGCACACCGGGAAGGATGACCTTAGTCACAGCTCCATCTCAGGCCACTACAACAGTGATGGGCACATTTGGAGGAGAATTACCTGATTTGAATGTGCAACCGTGGTTAAAGTCATGCAGGCACTGGTTAGAGCCCAGTCTTACCCAAAGGATAGTCTAGTGGCCACTGCAAATGTGTGCAGGAGGTCAGCCCCATCTGTCCCACAGGCTGCTTCAGGGACCAGTCAGAGGAGAAGGGGGCTGTGGCAGCTCAGGGCAGGTCTCTCTGTGTGCCCTGGGAGGCCTGGGGCACAGGCAGGTGTAGGCTTGGGATTTCTCATCATCTCTCCACGTGCCTCAGTACTGTTCCAAATCCGTGCCCACACAGCAAAACACAGCTGCCCAGCACAGTGCTGGGGCTTCCTTTTCTCACACTGGGGGACAGGCAGGGAGCCTGGGCTGGACTCTCCTGGGGGCGAAGGGCATTCTGCAGGGAGATATCACTGACTGAACACTGAGCAGTGCTCAGCTCACAACTGCTTTATGAGACGGGTACCATGCAGGCCCCATTGCTGTCTACTGTTGACATGTTTCCCCCCTGAGCCTGTCCTAGGCTCCGCTGGTGATGTGGGGCACCTGCCCCTCCTGCAGGCAGATAGAGCAGGGGCTCCATGGATCAGCTGCTGTCCGGCCCCCTGTGTGGAGCCCTGTTCTTGATCCTGGATAAATCACTGTGTCTCTCAAGGCCTGTCTGTCTCCCCACCTGCACAGTGGGAACGATTCTAGCATGTACTTCTAAGGATGTCCTCAGGCGTATGTAGGATAAGACCTTGCATGAAATGCACCTCTTTCATCAAAGAAACCAGCAAATACCCTTCAAGCTGAAACCTATTCCCATTTCAACAATGGGAAAACTAAGGCACAAGAAAGGTTGTGACTTGTCATGGGTCACACAGAATGAGACAGAGCTGGGATCTGAACCCTGGCAGCCTGTCTTCAGGGCCCGAGCACTGGACTCAACTGCTCTGATGCCAGGCGGGGCGCTGCTTACCTTGAGATGCTAGTAGACCCGGGAGGGAGACATCACAGAAATTAGGAGACACAGAAGGTACGCACATGCAGGTCACATGTGCAAACATACACAGCTGCACACATACTTTCACACATACGTGTAATCACACACATGCGTACAAGGTCCACGAGAGGCGGGACTGTGTCTGCTTATTCTCCCCAGAACAGCTTTATTCCAGGCTCCAGCACAGCGCTAGCATACAGTAGGTGCTCAGTAAGTTGCAATGAAAAGACACACCCCTGCATCCAAGGACACACGTGCACGGGTGTCACATAAAAATATACACACATATGCCTGAGCAGTCACATGCACATTTACTGCCTTTTAAAAAACTACACTTCCAGAAAGTGGATCGTAGCTATAAATCAAGCTCTGATTTGAACTAAACCCCTGAATGAGAGGCCTGGTGCTCTGTTTTTAATTCCACTTTCCCCAGGAAATGGAGGAGCACAAGCCCTGAGGTTTTGCCCACATGGACCCATGCAAAGCAGGGGAAATTATCCAGAAGTGATCAGTCCCACAATGGTCACACCCATGTCAGCTGCTGGAGGGGTAGGGTCTGGGTCCCTGCCACCTGCAAGGTGCTTGTACCCAGCGGGGCCCACACCCGGGTCTGGAACTGCAGAGTAGGATCCCAAACAGAGCCAGCCAGCGGCCCCTCCTCGGCATCAATCCTGTTTAATAAGGAAATTTGAAAGTGTAATCTAATTTTGCAGAATCTCTTTAAATCTCGTTTTCTCAGAAGTAACTTCATTTCGCACGGACACATCCAGCCTCATGCGAAGGCCTCCATTTCACACCAGTTTTATCTCCACAATTTCTCGTCTCACTGCACTCCTAACCCAGGGCCTTGCCATGCACCAGGCGAGGCCTGAACTAATAGCATTTCCTACTCATTTGGAATCAAAAGCCAACGAGAACAACTGTTGAAGCGCAAGGCTACAGCCACCTAGAGCAAGCTCATTACTGCCCCTGTGCACAACCCCTCACCGGTAGCTGCTCACTGGATTTGATGAGGGAGGGAAGTGGGGTTCCTGTGGCCTCCAATTCCCCTAGGGGCTGGGGGGCTCGGCTCCCGGGATGGCAGTCAGCGCCGGGGCGGGGGGGACTGGCCCCTTTGACTCTAGCAGTGCCCCTCAACGGGCTCCGAGAGAAGAGGCAGGCAGGTACACACTGACGGTGGTCCCCGCAGACAGATGACCTCAGCTGGAATTCTGACTCCATCACTCCCCAGCTCTGCCTCAATATACTCACCCGCTAAACGAGAACAGACTACTTTAAAGGATTATTTGGAGGACTGAATTAGATAATGGACATGAAATACTTATAACAATGTTGGACACAGTAGCTTAAAAAAAATCAACTAAGAAAACTTATGCACATCTGATGACCCCCCCAATTCTCTTCCTAGGTATGCGCCCAGCAGAAATGAGAGCTTATATCCACCAAAAGAGATGTACGACGATGTTTGTAGCAGTTTTCTTCATAATAGCCCCAAACTGAAAACTACACAGATGTCCATCAACAGTAACATGGATAATAAATTATGCTATGGTCATACAATAGAATAGTACACAGCAATGATAAAGAATGAATCTCCAGTACACACCACAATATGCATTAATCAGACAGTATAATGTGGAACAAAAGAAGCCAGACACAGAAAGGTACATACTGTACCATTCTATTTATATGTAATTCCCAAACAGAAAACCGATCCATGGTGATCAATGTCAGAATAATGGGGTGTATCATCACCTGGCAGGAGGTGTGAGGAAGCCTGCTGAGGTCCTGGAAATGTCCTTTATCTTGATCTGGGTGGTGTTTAAATGGGTGCATACATGCAGAAAACTTCACTGAACTGAACATTTGAGACTTGTGCCTTTTACTGCATATATATGATACCTCAGCAACAACAAAAAAACTAAGAAGGGGACCCCTCAGTCTCCGTCAAGACTTTATATGCCTCTTCATAAAACCCACCATTTACCCACTGTTCACTACATCTGTTGTCTCAGTGAATCCTCATTTTAACCCTGAGGCACTAAATGATTACCCCACTCAACAGAGGCCCAGAGAGGTTCAGGCCATTACCCGAGGTCACACAGCTGACAGGCGGCAGGGGGAGGATCGGAGCCCTGGCCTGCCAGAATCCAGAGTTCCGTTTCTCACCCAGAACACACCCCGTGGCCTCCCGGAACAGCCCAGGTGAAGAAGGCTTGCTGGGGCAGCATCTGGGTTCTCCTGTGCAGCCTGGACACAGGAGATGCTAGGGCGGGACTCTGGGGGGCAAGCTTAGAGCAGGGCCCGGACTAAGACCAGGAGGGATGACAGGCAGTGCACTGTCTCCAGGCTCTGGTGGGTCACAGGCTATTGCTTCTCACCTGTTGTTCCTTCAGAAGCTATTGCTGCTGTAGGATCCTGAAAGGGCTTCTGGCAGGGCCAGAAAGGGGACACAGACCAGAATCTAAGGACAAAGACAGCACAGGGGCTGGGAAGGGAGCAGGAAGGCCATGGAGAGGCAGAGCAGAGATGTTTGCATTGCAGCCTTGAGAGAGATGAAGAAGCCTCACTGGGGAGAGCCGAGCTGTGAGGGGAGAGCTGGTGACTCCAGACCCAGAGCCACAAGAGTCGGGGAGCCTCAGTCAACAGCCAGGGGCTCTGTGTGAATGAGGGGAGAGGGGAGGGTGTGGGGGGAGCTGGAGAGGGGCCCAGCTGAAGGTAAGAAATTTAAAGGGGGCCCAGCAAACGCTTGCCGTCTCTGAAGTGCCAAGTTCCTCCTGGTCTCCACAGATCACCACAGTAGAGGCCGAAGGAAAGCACTGCCCAGTCCCATCCCCAAACAACTGCGGCGTTTGACCACATGACAACACCTCGCACCGAATGCCTACTACGGGCCAAATGCTTTATATTCGTTAACGCTCATTCTCATCATGACCCTGAGGTCAGGGAAATCACACAACCTGCCCAGGGGCATCCTGTGAGTGGCCAAGCAGGGCTTTGGATCCAGGCTGCTGGCCAGGAAGTGCCCCACCCCCTTCCTGCTCTCTCTAGAGGCAGCATCGTGTCATTCTTTTCCTAAGCAATGGGGAAAGTGAACTTCTGCTTGGATCCAAACTGGGCCCTGCCAAAAGAAGGCAGCTCTGAAACACACCTTACAGGGACAAATCAGGGAAGGATGGGCCTCTGGTCCCCAGTATCCCCCCAGAGGACCCATTTCCTATGCAGCAGTCCGAAGCAGCAGGCATTTCTGCAGCAGGTTCTGGCAGAGACAAACATCCTGAGGAATGGTGGGTCCAGCAGCCTGAGCCCGCAGGGACCTTGCAGTGTGGAGAGATGGAGGGGCTGAGGTGTTTCCACACATACCTCACGGGTCTTCCTTGCTGAGGGAAGCCGAACCCAGCACAGCCTGCTGTTAGGCAATGGCTTTAGGGGACCCAGTCGATAACTTGAAGGGGACCTGGCAATGCACCGAGAGACATGGGAGCAGCTGCAAACAGAATCTGAGGGGCACTTTGAAACATCAGAAGCTGCATGTGCTCTTTGGAGTTTGTCACAGGGAATGATGCCTACGTTAACTACATAGTTATCTGCAATGTGTGCTCCTCCGGCACGGGTGTAGGCCTTCTCTTCTCATCCTCAGGTTGTCTCTGTAAAGCCCCAGACACATCTAGAAAGCAACAGTTCCAAAATAGGGCTCTAGATCTCCTCCCCCAAAACCTGTACCCTTACCCAGGCTTCCCCTCACGGTCCTAACACCATCATCCAGCCAGGTGCTCAGGCCAGAAACTCAGAGTCATCTTCAGACCTCCCATCATGCTCATCCCCTCTTCCCTGCTTGGTCCTCACCCCGTCCCACCTGCTTCTTTCCATTTCCAGAGCCACCACTATCTTTCACTGCACTCTCAGCTAAGCACCCCACCGGCTTCTTGTTTAGTATCTACAATCCAGCTTCAAACAGCAGCTGGAGAAATCTTTCAAAACAAAGTAGGTCAGGTCACTGCTCAGCTTGAAACCCTTCCTTAACTTCCAGTGGGCTGGGAATATCATCCACACTCTTCATTAAGCCCATGATATCTTTATGTGGTCTGGCCTCTGCTCCTCCACCCCCAATGTGCTTCAGCTACACTCCAGATCTCCCTTCTGCCTCAGGGCCTTTGCACCTGCTGTTTCCCTCTTCCCAGAACACCCTTCCTTGTCTCTTCATGTGCTTGGCTCCTTCTCATTTGGGGGTTTCAGCTTAAATATCGTCTCAGAGAGGCCAGCCTTGATCTCTTTATTTCCTTATTTAAATGACTCCCATGTCATTTCCTTCTCAGTTTTTTACCACAATCTGTAATTGTTTTACTTTTTTGTGATTTTACCTAAGAAAATGTTTAAGAATTTTATTATAAGAATGTAAGTCCCATGAAGGCCTATTTTGGGGGCTCTGTCTTGTTCACCACTGTGTCCCCAGGGTTGAACGCCATAGAGGTCACTTTTTAACCGGTTTTTTAATCAGTTCAATTAATGAATGAAGAGACTGAACGGAATCTATCCAGATATTACTGGCAAGAGTCTGCTGGGCAGAGTGGGCTGACGCAGATAGGCAGGCTCCCCAGAGATGGGAGCCTTAATCTGGCTTGGTGCTGCCCCGTGCCACACACCTGTAGCTATGCAGCTCTGAGAAACAAATGCAGATTCAACTGTGACAGTACCTAGGTCCCGCCTGCCACTATCTGGAATTTGAATAGGCCCACCCCAGGGCTCCAGCTGAAAAATGACTGCTCCTGTGCAAATATAAACCCTCTACTCCTTAGATAAAGGGGCAGCAATCCTGTCCTTCAACCCTGCAGACCCATGAGGAATGAAGCCCCCCTCGGTGCCTCTCCTCATGCGTAAATACTACATCCCAACTCTCGGGTTGCAGTGGAGTCCTGGAGCTCAGGCATCTGTGTAACCTTGGCAGTTCAGTCTTTCCCTTTGTACCTGTGGCCAGGGCACCCCTCCTCCCTGGCATAGACCTAGCCCTTGCAACTCTCCACTTGAGGGTCCTTTTGGCTTAACGATGTAACCCACTCCCCGCTCCCCGCCTAGTCTGAGCCTCTGAGGGCCAGTAGGAGGAAAAAGCCCCTGAAGTTTGCTACAGAAAATTCCCAGGTCCCAGTCTTTCTCTATCTGTAGCCTCCTCCAAGCCCCATCCCATCCTGGGCTGCTGCAGCCAGCCCCCAGAGCCCTTGGCAGGATGCTGTTTGGAGATGCACAGCTATGGGAACTAGCGGGGAAGCGTCTGGAAGCTGCATTCCCCAGACAGCAACTCAGCTGCTCCCTGGGCACCCGGAAAGCTCGCGTCACCCATCTAATGAAACATGGCTCCCAAGGGGCCTGCAGTCTCCACAGAGGAGGAGGAAGGCACCGACTCTCAGACGAGTCTCAATTTCACAGCAACAGAGACGCGAGCACCAATGCGCTGAACCAGAAAACGAGAGTCTGGCAGGAGCTGCAGACACACCATGAGCGCCAGGGGATCGGAGATTAGGGCCCTTCAAAATCAATTTTGAATTCAAACTTTTAAATGTGTTCGCTAGACGCAAGGAGGGGACCCTCCAGGCAGGCTTGGTCTACCCAGCTGCTGGGTCCTGCTTGCTTCTCAAAGCAGCCAGGGCCCATCTGCTAGCCACTGGGCTGCATGAGGGAGGGGAGGGTGAGGGAGCTGGGAGAAAGACCCCGGGAGCCGCAGGGACAGGAGAGCCTTCGGCTCTTGTGGACCCAGCACGACCTTGGGGTACTTGCCTGAGGTGCCGTCCTGGGGCTTCCTGTTGAGGCCTTGGGGGCTGCTCCCCCCTCCTTTGCAGACCCAGATGAAAAGAGCCGAAGGCAAGGCCCACGTGAGCTAGATCCCCATGCACCCCCCAACCTGGCTGAGGAGGCTCATGGGGCCCCAGTGGATGAAGCTGTTAAGGACATGAGCTTTGGAGTCAGACAGGCAGGGATTTGTATCCTAGAGCGGCCATGAGCTCCTAGGGAGAAGGTATTGGTTCAGAAGTGAATTTCCCTTCAAGAAACCTGGTGGGAGAAAGCCTGCCGTGAGGGTCTTGGAGTGCAGGCCCTGGGAGGTGAGAGTGGTCTGAAGCCCCCAGTGCAAAGGGAGAGAAAGCACCACAGGGTAGCCAGGCTGCTGGGAAGGCTGCTGGAAGGCCACAGGCTGCATGATCTGAGGCACGGTGTCTGTGGCCAGGGAGCTGACAATCATGCTGCCTGTCACCTGTCAGACCATGTATGGCATACCGAGCACCATCCCGGCCCTGTGCTGTGAGGTGCATGGGGACACACGGGGCAGCGGGCCTCAGCAGGAAGCTGAGCAGAACAGACTGCTTCAGCCAATCCCAGGGGGAGGTCCCAGGGGCCACAGGAGGGGGGCCTTGGGACGCCTGCAGGCAGAGGATGCTCCTGGCAGCCCCTGTTCCTGCCGGGGTTCCTGCTCAGCCACGTTGGGTCCTCTAAGCGTACGATCAGCCTACCACTGATGCCTTCCCGTCTCCGGGTGGGGAAGCTGGTCCACAACAAGCCTGTAGGACCTCAATGACTCACAGCCCCTGCCCCTCAGTTCTCCAAACCCGAGGCTAAACCCCCAACTGTAAGCCACACTCCCGAGACAGAAACACGATCGACTGTGAACCACTCTTCCTCTGAGAGGCAGCAGGAAGGTAGCCAAGGCCTTGGGCCTGCAGAGACCTCAAGGGGCCCCTTCTGGAATGAGCAGCCCTGGGAAAGGGCTGGGGTCACCAGACCACTTATGGGCGAGGAGGCAGGGCCTCCCCAACCCCTCCCACCCCCTGGCTTGTGAGTGGGCTGTCAGCTCTGTAAGGAAATTACAACATGGGCCTGGGTAATGCTCCTTTTAGTTACAGCGTAAACTGCGGCAATAAAGTGTACCTGGGGAATGTTTAGAGAAAGCACTAATGATTTCTTCCCCAGTGGTTAATAAATTCACTTCCAGATCAATTTGTTCGCGATAGAGCCCGGAGAGCGGAACCTACGTGGCGGGCACAGCCGACTGTGTCTTTTTCAGTATAAATGATTTATTACGATGATTAGCGGCACATAAACAATTTAAAATACAACGCTAATTAGTTTGGGGAAGAAAGGAGGGGAAAAGCCACCCTGCCTCTCTCCCCATTATGTTCTACTTCCCTAAGTGTGTACTTTTTAATTAAATCCAAATGTCACAATAAATTTAAAGTGTTTTCTTACCATTTGGGTTAACTTAGGCAGTCATGCAAGCCCCCCTCTCAGGCAGCTGTGGGCTAGGCTGGGGGCGAGGACTGCTGGTGCCAGTAGGGCCTGTCTACAAGCTCTCCTGGAGACGGGAGGATTTTGTGAGATCCCTGGAAACCTCTCCTGGTTTCTGGCAGCCCCAGGCTGGAGAAGTGGGCACAGCCCACTTTCTCTCACCTTCCCTCCCTAACACCGGCTCTGACCAGCCCAGAATCCAGCCACTTCTCCTCAAAGGTCCCGCAGCACTCTGCACCCTCTTCCAGCCCTCCTCGGGTGGTCTATAACCTAACACCTTCTCCCTGCCTGGCATCGTGCTTGGCATTTCCTATACAACATCTTACCATGTTCCCCTTCCAGTGCTATGAGTAGTAATTACTGTTTCAATTTTGTGGATGGGGAAATTGAGGCTCAGAGAGGTGGAGCAACTTATCCAAAGTCACACAGGTAAAAGGGGACTTTTGCAAAGTCCTGATTCCTAGAGCACCATTCTGCCTCAGAGCCCACACCTTGCCACGTCTGGGCCCTGACTTCCCAGCACCCAGGATGGAGAATAGAACGTGATGGCTGCTCAGACAGGGATCTCCCTTGCATAATGCCCTGCTTTGCCCAGAGACACAGGTGAGACAGGAGTTCAGGCCAGGGACCTGAACTCTGATGAGTCCGGGTTCAAGTTCAGGTTCTGCCATTAACCCACAATGTAAACTCAGTCAAGTCCTTCAGCCTCTCTGAGCTTCAGCTTCCCCATCAGCAAAACTCGAGTAATAATACCCAAATTGTGGGGCCAAAGAAGCAAAGCAGCTAAAACAAGCGGAGTGCTTTGCAATCCTTGACACGCTATGTAAGTAGTAATTACTAACAAAAGCCCTTGAGGCGAGCAGGGATCCATAAGAATCCCATTTCACTGATCAGAAAACTGAAGCCAGCAGGGGAAAGGACTTACCCAAGGTTCCGCTGACCCTTAGGAGCCCGGGGGACCAGGCTGCAGGCAAGCTCCTTTCCCAAAGCTCAGATAGCCAAGGATGCTTTCTCTCCTAAACACTCTTGTACTGTTTATTTAAAGTGAAAAACAAATATCCCTAAACATAGAATTACCATATGACTCAGCAATTCCACTCCTAAATATATACCCAAGAAAAATGAAAACATATGTCCACACAAAAACTTGTATATGAATGTTCATAGCAGCATTACTCACAATAGCTAAAAAGGAGAAACAACTCAAATGCCCATAAACTGATGAATGGATAAATAAAATGTAGTATATACATATAATGGAATATTATTGGGCAATGAAAAGAAATGAAGTATTGAGACATGCTACAACATGGATGAACCTTGGAAACATTATGCTAGGGAAAAAGTCAGCCACAAAGACCACATCTTGTATGATTCCATTTATATGAAATATCCAGAACAGGCAAATCCATAGAGACAGAAAGTAAATTAGTGGTTGCCAGGGAGGAGGGGAATGGGGAGTGACTGCTAATGAATATGGAGTCTCTTTTTAGGGTGATGAAAATGTTCTTGAATTAGATAATGGTGATGGTCACACAACTCTAAATATACTAAAAACCACTGAAATGCACATTTTTAAAAGGTTAATTTGGTGGCATGCAAATTATTCTCAATAAAGTTGTTATAAAGAAAGGCAAAACAAACAAACAACAAAACAAATATTCCTTTGAGAACAGGAGAAACCAGTTCATAAAAAATTAAGTCCTGGGATCAGGAGAGGGGTCCTGGGAGGTCCAGCAGCCAGCCCTCAGAGAGGCTGGGCCCTGGTCACCCTACCTCACCCCAGCTACTTCATAGGGAAGGGCCCCAGAGCACTCCCTTGCTTCCCTCCCGAGTCCCTCCCATCCAGAAATCTGACTGTGCCCACTCTTCCAGCCCTGCTCCTAGGCAACTCAGACCCTACTGGATCCATCACTCTTCTCTGACCCATTTGCTTCCACTACTACACTTGTGTTTTGTCTTCTTAGATCTCTCTTTGTTGAAATTTCTGCATCCTCCGAGGCCTATGCCCCACCTGCAAACTGGGCACACTCTTGGGTAGGGTCCCTGTTTTAGACCCCAAGCTTGTCCTACATCGGGTACCACAAGTTACGGTACATGCAGTATGAATAGGATCAGAGTGAGGTCCTCCAGGTTCCCAGCCGAAGTTCAGTAAAGAGTGCTATCCTCTCCCAGGGCCTGAGAGCCCCGCCCAAGACAGGGTATGCAAGCTCAGATCCAGGCCACGTAGGCCAGGGAGGAAGGCAACAAGGCTGCCTTTGGGTCAAATGAAAACTGCTGGAGAGAGAGAGCTCAGTGCCCAGGCTAGGGCAGCACCCTTTGTGGCTAATCTGAGAGGGTGACTCGAGATGAAGCATGTGGCCGGCAGAGGGAGTCAGGCCTGCGCTGTGGCAGGGTGCACCCAGCTGCCCCTGAATCTGGGGTCTGGACGGACGCTATTAGGGTTTCTCTCCTCTTGAAGGAAAGAATCCAAAGCCTTCACCCTGGAAGGGAAGGCAGAGCACCTGGGAATGTGGGCCATGGGGAGAAGAGTGTGGCCAGTGTGGAATGGGCTGGGTGGCTCTCTAGGCCCTGGGCAGCCAGGCAGGAGCGGTGCTGTACACAGATGTCCCGAGGGACAGTTCACTGCAGAGGCAGGGCTTTAGACTCAGCTCCCCACGGAAGTGCACTTAGACACAAGTTCTGCTCTTCTCGGGCCAGTCCTGCTCACATATATAATCAGGGGGTGGACTGTAATTAGACACAGATAAGGGTAGGGAGACTTAGCTCTTTCCCAGAATCAGGAGCTTTCGTGGAAGCCAGTCTGAGAAAGAAAACCGGCCCAGGGCTGGGAAGGCCATGAAACATTTTACAGACAGATCACATGAGATCACAGGAGTTCGGAAGTGGGTAGCTGGGCAGGTCTGGGCTTGCTGTTTCCCTGCCCTGGTGTGCTCCCGCCTGCCTCAGGCCTACAGGCTTTGGCTCACTCCTTTGGAGTCTGGAAAGCCAGGATCTTGGTCCAGTCACAGGGCAGCCACAGAAGAGGACGTGTAGGGGCCGCGGAAGCCTCAGGCCAAAGCTGGGCAGGGCCAGCAGGGGCCTCCGGGACAAGAGTGGGTAAGGACAGGCTTGCAGTCAGAGTCTGCCTTCCCTGGGGCTCAACTCCAGAAACTCAGGCCCTGCTGCTGGTAGCTGAGACGCTCTAGCCAAGATCCTGACCACCAGGAGACCTCAGAGGAGCCCCCCACATTCCCAAGGCCGCAGCTCTAGTCAAGCCCTCCACCATTTCTTTCCTGGACTTCAACTGCCTCCTCTCTGACCATCTGGACCCCATCTGCATCCCCCGCCACTGCCCCAGGCCCAGACTGCAAGCTTGGAAGGAAGAAAACTGCAGGAAGGAGCAGGGGGCAGTCTGAGGCTGGAGGTCACACTACAGTGGCCACACTATAAAGCTCCAAAGGAAGAACGCTTCCCTCCTACATCATGGCTGTTTTTTATTTTTATTTTCTGCCCCTAGTTTTATGCCCTCCAATTATTCTCCACAGAGTAGATGTAGTATAATAATATATTTGGTCTTTGTTCCAGGTTCCTGGCACAGAGCTCCTAAAAACCTCGGAATTTCCTGAGTGATAGGAGTATCTTTTGTTATTCATAGGAGACCCTTTTGAGCACCTCTGAGTTTATGCTAATGAGGTGACTTAGGGTGAGGGCCCTAGGTAGCCTCAGGATGGGGCTGGTCACCAGAAAGACCAAATGATTAGAGGGTTAGAACTTTCTGCCTCACCCACTCACTTCCAGGAAAGGCTGGGGAGTGGCCAGTGATGGAGTTCTATACAAAGTCTTGAACAAGATTTGATAAGGTCTGGGTTGGTGAACATGTCCACCCATACCCCAACTCCACAGGGACAGACGCTGCTGCTGTGCTCGGGACCCTTCCAGACCTCACCCTATGTACCTCTTCATCTACCTGTTCATCTGTATCCTTTATCATTTCCTTAGAGTAAACTGGTAAAAGTAAGTCAATGTTTCCCTGAGCTTTGTGAGCCATTCTAGGAAACTATCTCACCTGAGGAGGGGGTGAACCCCGATTTACAGTGTGTTGGTCAGAAGTACAGGTGACAACCTGGACTTGCGATTGGCCTCTGAAGTGGAAGCAGTCTGGTGGGACTGAGCCCTTAACCTGTCATCTCTAGGTAGATAGTGTCAGAATTGAGTTAAATTTGTAGGACACACAGTAGGTGACCATTGAGAATTGGAGAATAGCTTGGTGGTGTCGAAAAACATTCCAGAGTAGCCCAAATGATCTTAATAAAATGGAAATGTGCCCTCTCTCTGGGATAAAGGAACTCTTATGATCCTCTCTGCTCTCCTCCCGCCCTCCTTCACCTGTTAACTCATTCACTCACAGGTCACTCAACAAATATTTACTAAACACCTACTAGGGGCTAGCCCCTAACACCTATATGTTAATAAGAATTATATCAACGTTGATGATTTTTCATCAAGAAAGTAGTTCTTAGGGAGCTTCATTAAGTCAGTTCAATGCCTTGATCAATTTTCTATTCACTAGAGTTAAACCATTTCTTCCTCTTTCTCCATTTTCATTTTATTGAAATTATTTTCATTGGGATAAATTATTTTTAAATTTTTAAGTGACTATTTGGTTTATGATCAGCTTTGGGTTCAAATCAAATCTTACAAATTAGAACTTCCATTTGCTGCTGAGACTTCTTTTGTAGTAATTATTTCTACCAGAAAATATTTCCTGAGCCAACTTCGGCAGATAAATTTTATCAGGAAAATTTGATTCCTCTGTCAATTTTTAGTCAATAACATATTTTGCCAGGTGCAGTCTTAGCTGTTGCCAGTTTTGCTTTGTGTTAATTATTTCAACCAATTTAAGTTTTTTCCTGGATCATTTTGTTCCTTTACATTTTCAGTAATACTAATGAGATGTTATTCTCGTTATATAAGGCATATTTTAGCACCGCTCTGATAAAGCATTCTGAGGATCAAAGAGTAGCGTGAACACATCCTCGGGGCAAAAAGGCAGGTCAAAACATCACACTCTGCACTTGGGCTGAGTACCACCAGGTCAGGACCTGGTGCCCGAGGTAGCCCTGCCCACTGCCCTCTGCTCCTCTGGAGCCCTAGCCCCTGCCAAGATGCCTGGCAGTTGGGAAACAGCTTCTAGCTGGGGTGAGAGCAGCCACCTACAAGAGACAGCCTCTGATTGACAGGCAAAGAGATGGGGTTCAGCCCTGATGTCCCATCCCAGGTTGGATGCAGCCTCTGCTGGGCCCCAGACTTTTCTACTCAGAAAGTATCTCAGCTGAGATTTCAGCTGAGTATCTCAACGTCAACTGAGAAAGGAAATAGATGCTTCTTGGTGCCTCAGTCCCCCCGCCCTCCAACCATCGATAAAAGGAGATAATTTACCAGGGTCCTCTCAGGTCTGAGGCTGTGACTTGCTCACTGGCCTCCAGTCTTTGGGCCTACTCCAAGGGTCCCCTCTGCCTCCTAGTTGAGGCTCTGCCTGGGAACAGCCAGGGATGGGACCGTCCACCTGGATTCAAATATGGCAAGACCAAGTATGGAGGGCCGGAGGCCACAAATGCTCTCATCTGGGATCTCTACTTCTCCTGACCCCAGGAGACCAAAGAAAGACACAGAAACGTCAACGGGGTGGTTTCTTTCTCCTGGCCTTGGCCTCACCTCACCCGTTCCCCACCAGTGGTCACGTCTCCATGCACAGTACCACTAGGCATCAAGCAGCCAGCGACCCTTGAAACATCAGTGGGAAAACGTAAACCCAGAGAGGAAAAGAGGCCTGCCCAGGGACGTACTGGGACGTACCCAAGGAATGTGAGTTGGTGGTAGAGCCAGGCTGAGGATGCATGAGTTCTGGTCCCAGACCAAAGGAGAGCCTCCTTCAGCCCTGTTCCCACGTGAGGAACTGCTGAAGTGGCCTCTGCCCAGGCCACCTCAAAGACGCCGTCTCCACCTGGCCCGGCAACAGCCAGCGAGGGGTTGAGGCTCTCAGTCCAACAGCTGTGGGGAGGCTGGCTCAGGAAGGAACCACTCTCACCTCCTCTGAGTCAGAAGAGGGGCCCTGGAGTAACAGATGGCTGCTTTGCAAGATTGCCCTCTCTGGGCATAACCTACTCCTCTGCAAAATGGGGCTAGTGTTTGATCTCCAGCCTCCCAAAGGTGCTGTGAAGATGAAATGAAAGGCTTTGAGACATCTGTGGCCTTCCCTGGGGTGAGGTGATGCAGGAAACAGAGGTACCAGGCCTCCCGATACCCTGGACACCTTGGGGCCTAAGACGCTGTTCCAGAGGCTGACCTCTCACAGTAGGCCAGTTCCTAAAATGGTGCTAATGATCCTCTGTTACACAGGGTCTTCATACCCTGTGTAACCCCCCCTCCCCCAACTTCCTTGAGTATGAGCTGGACCTAGAGACTTGCTCCCAAGGAAGAAAATACAGCAAAACTGATGGAATGTCACATCTGTGATTACATGTGTCACATCTTATAAAAGACTGTGACTTCCTGCTTGCTAGCAGACACTCTCTCTTCATGGCTTTAGGAAGCAAGCTGCCCTAATGGGGAAGCCCACGAGGCATGGAACGGAGGGCAGCCTCTGATCAGCCGTCAGTGAGGAATGGAGGCCCTCAGTCCAGCAGCCCATGAGGAACGGAATCCCACCAACAACCACATGAGTGAGCTTGAAAGCTCACTCCCCCGGATGACCCTTCAGACGAGACCACAGCCCCGGCCAACGCGTTGATCATCGTCTGTGAGAGACCCTGAGCAGAGGACCCAGCTAAGCTGTACCTGGACTCCTGACCCACAGATGCTGTGAGATTAAAAAATGGGTGTTGCTTTAAGCTGCTAAATTGTGAAATAATTTGTTACGCAGCAAGAGATAACTAATACACCACCACACTGGCATACACATACAGGAGAGTAGGGACCTTTCTTCAGGCCAGAGAGACAGAGCCTGTGGACTGATCTCTGCCCTACAACCCCTGCTGCTGTGAGCTTCCTTCTGGAGCCCCATCCTTGCTGTGTAGTGTTGTAAGGAGAGGACAGAGGACAGCAGGGTCCCTGCTCTCCAGTGGGCAGACCAGGAAAGTGGGTGGAGCTGACCCACTTCCTCGTGGAACCATCACCCTGGGTCCTCTCCAGAGAACAGTCCTGCCAAGCTCTGAACCCCAGGCATGTCTGGAGCAGAGTAAACGTTCCAAAGCACAGCCACATCCGCTTTCTCCCTTGCTCCTCCTAAAACCCTAGGAAGGGTAGGGAAACCACACCAACCATCTCTAAGACCAACAAGAGGTGTGCTGAGTGAAGGGTCAACAGACCTAAAAGGTGTTCGTGATCATACCCATTTTACCAGTAAGAATTACTATTCAGTTTACTATCTAGAATTATTCAGTGGCCGAGGCGGGATTTGAACCCAGGCTGTCTGACTCAAAGCCCGAGCCAGTTCCACTTGTTTTACAAATGGGAAAACTGAGAAACAGAGAGTTTAAGAATTCATGATGGCACCCACAGGCACCTGCCCCCCCCCCCCCGCCCCAAATCCTTCCTGGACAATCTGTCACCAAGGGATCAGGATTTGGAGTTTTTAAAGATTCAGGGGAGAGGAAAGACGGGTGCTCGTGGGAGCCATCGGAGCCCAGACCAGAGCTGCTCCCACTTACCCGAGAAAAACTGGCCTCCCTCCCCTTCTCTATCAAGTCATTGTGCCAACCAGCAAAGTTGAGTTATTAAAACTCCCTTCTGGGGTACCACATGGATTTTTCTCCACTGAGACTCAGAGCAGAGGGGTGGCCGCTCCTACCACACAATATTGAAATGTCAGGAGTTTAAGGCTTGCGTTGGTTGAGTCATAAGTTATCAGCACCCAGTGAGGGCCGACAGAATGCCTCCCTTAAATTATTAAGCAGAAAGCGTCAGACTGTAATATTTTGCTAAACCAAAGTACAGACACAGACAAAGATGTCATTTCAATATTTGAAACCAGCAAGTTTAATTTAAAATAAGAGCAAACCAATAAGCTCAGAACATAGCGGCGTATGAGAGGAAAATTATACTGAGAGAGGAAAAAAAGTGGAAGGACTTAAGAAATTTATAAAAGTAATCTCCAAGTGGAAATTAGAAATCAAGGCCTAGAAACAGAATAACACAAAAGAAATATTACTGTCCACTTTCTAAATCAATATAACACTGCTCCACGCTGGAATTACCATGGTAACTCAAGTAAAAAGAATCAAGCAATTCTTATTATTTCAAAATAAAATCACAGCCTGAAGCCTGGGTTTTATTACAACCACTGATAGATCGCTGGCTTGTATTTATCTGAAATATTGCTTTTCAATCAGCTGGTTTATGAATGTACACGGGCCTCTCACCAGCCCACCTACTGCCCTGCTTTGAGGCAAGGGGCTAACCAATGAATTGATTCTCGCCTGGCTGCATCTGCATGTATGTCCAGGTTTCAATCAGCTCTGGGAACCACGGAGCTTCACGCCCCTTCTAACCAATTGGTGGCTTTGCAGGACAGAGGGAAAGCCAGAGAAGGCAGCGGGGACTGACCTCACTGTGGTCCCCCTCCAGGCTCGCCCATGGAGGAATGGGCCAGGGCTCTGATGTCAGCCCCCAACAAGTGCCCCAACTGCAAGCCTCCCTCACCCCCACCCCAAGTCATCCTCTTGCTGGCTCCACCCCTCTCCCATGAGCTCCCCCTACCCCGAGTGTCCTTCTCCCCATCCAAGACTGCCAGCCGCAACGGGGGAGCTGGGAGTCGGCAGAGCACAGAGGAGAGCAGATGGCCTGGGTTCCCAGCCCAGCCCTGGGCTTGCGAGTTGTGAGACCTGCA
Source organism: Balaenoptera acutorostrata (assembly GCF_949987535.1). NCBI lineage: Eukaryota > Metazoa > Chordata > Mammalia > Artiodactyla > Balaenopteridae > Balaenoptera > Balaenoptera acutorostrata. The sequence continues at coordinate 48,818,020 of NC_080072.1, read as the reverse complement.
CACGGCACCACATCTCTACCCCTTCCCCTATCCACTCCCTTTGCGATGTGACTTTCCACCTCCTTCCTTCAAGGATAGAATCTGTTTCCCCATCCCTTGAACTTGGGCTGGGCTTGTGATTTATTTTGGCCAACAGAATGTAAAGTGACAACATCCCAGAGCCAAGCCTAGGTCTCAAGAAGATTTGCGTCCATTCTCTCTCCTGGACCTGCCTCCAGCCTGAGAACAATCTGGAAGAGCCTGCTGGATGATGAGGGACATAGTCTTGTTATCCCCAGCATCCAGTTTGATCAGCCATCTCTCAGGTATGAGTGAGTCTAGCCGAGACCCGAAAAACTGCTTAGCCAAGCCCAGCCTCCATCACTGAACCACAGGTTCGAAAGCTAAATAGATGTTTGTTGTTTTGAGCCTCTGAGTTTTTGGGTGGTTGGTTAAATAGCAATAACTAACTGATACACATGCACAGGACAATGCTCACTTTTAACTAAGGGTTCACTGAAACAAGAACTGTTGTGTAAAGACTGAGAGGCTGAAGCCAAAAAGATCATCCTGTAGCTGTGTAGAGAGCACTGTCACTTCACATAGGCATGAGGCTTCCAGGCCTATCAAGTGTGTACATGGACATTAGGTGTCAGTTAGGTGTTGCTTCCATTGTAGAGATGTGAAAACTGAGGCTCAGGAAGTTGTCTGAAGTCACACAGCAGTCAGCTGGGACTAGAAGCCAGGTCTCCTGACTCATGCTAGCAGGCTACACCTGAAGACAGTAGGCCATTCAAGAAAGCCCACTTAGGAAGGGGCAGGAGGTAGAGCTAGGGACCCAATCTGACCCGGTAGGCCTGCACTCTGGGGCATCTGCCTCGGCTACCTGGACCAGCCTGCTTACTCTTCTCTACCATCTGCTTTTAATTTGCCCTCAGTTACGTCAGCCACTGTAGGCTCCTGCCTTAGCCAGAACACAAAATAAACATACTCCAACCAATGAGAGATGAGCTTGTTGCTAGGTTGGGTGGATGTGACTCTGAGCAGGACCTGGAATGGTCTGTAAGAGGCCTTGACCGCCTGTAGGCTCCTACGAGGCCAACCAAAGGGGAGAGGATGCGGCAAGGGGACAACATGAGCAAGGGTATAGAGGCAAATGCCAGGTCTGCATGGGACACAAAACCAGAGTGGACATATTAGACCTGCCCAGCTTAGTGTGGCAGCAGGTCTCAGGCAGAATGTCAGGGTAGCAGAGGCTGGGTCCTCTGAAAGGAGGTAGATGGGATGGGAGAAGGGTGGTGGCAGAACAGAAAGAGCTGGGTCCAGAGTCCCAGATGAATGCAATCCAGTGGTATGCTGACAGATATCTCACAACTGATTCTCTGGGGAAAAAACCCTTGATTTGTATTGTTTGCCAATTTCCGTGGTGTTCATACTTCCACTATGGCTGATGTCAAGCTACCCATGTGATATCACTGAACTCAGAGCAGGGAAAAGATGTGCAAAATCAGCTCTTGCAAGCCAGTGCAAGTTGACTCCCCTGGTGGAGTCTTATCTTGAGTACAGACCTACCAGAAAAACTCACTCTAGCAGCACCACGAAAAGCTCAGCCTGAGGGCGGAAGGATGCCCTGTGTGCCTCAATGTCTTTCAACTCCAGGTAGGGCAGGAAGGCCGCAAGGGCTACAGGCCACGTGCACCTCTGGGGCTTCTCCAGTCCGTGAAGTCTCAGGCCACGTTAGCAACCATCAACACCTGCCAGGAGCACCTACATCTGAGGACAGAACCATGCGTCCTGGGCTGTCAGTAGGGCCGTGAGTAGGATGCCCAGACACATGGCCTTGGTCCAACTGACATTTCTAACCTCATCGGAGATTTCTACCATTCAGCCTTATCATGTTTTGGGTACAGGCAGAGGGCATGGAAGCTGGGCATGGAACACTGAAAGATGCAGAAGCTCTGGGCTCTAACTCCCTACATAACCCTGGGCAACTCGCTTGCCCAGCCTCAACTATGCCCGTATAAATGGAAGGGCTTGCAAAGAGTGATCTTGGAGCCTTCTTCCCATGGTGCTACCCGCCTTGGAAATCTGGACAGGGGTGAGTAGTGAGTCTACCCTGCTTCCTGGACAGTGGTGACTGATGGCCATTACGGATAAACTAGAAGAGGGAGGGTTAGGACCCAGTGCCTGGCAGTGAGCAAGGCACTGACCTGGGCACAGGACTATTTCAGATCATATTGTGGCTGTGTAGAGAGCACTGTCTCTTCACACACGCATGAGGCTTCTTGGTTTATCAAGGGTGTACATGGACATTATCTCATTTAATCCTGATAACAATCACGCCGGTTAGATGTGGTTGTTCTCACTGCAGAGATGAGAAGGTATAGAGGCAAAGCAATCTCAACATTGGGTGGGCACAGGACACAGAACTACAGTGGATGTACTGGACCTGCACAGTTTAGCACTATAGCAGCTAAACCAGTCCCAGTCCCGTGGTACTTGCCACACTGGGGGTACCCAGGTCCTTTTTTCTACCTTCTTCCCTAACTCCTTCCAAACTTCCTAATGTGTCTGATCGGGGTTCCTGGGAGGCCCTCTGGCCCCTGGAGATGGACCCCAACTACAGCTTTGGCCTCCTGGCTACATGCGGGCAGCTCTGCCCTGTGTCGATGCAGCTCTGGTGGGGGCCTGCATCTGCTGAGGACCCCAGCCTGGCTTGGGTCACTCCCCCATCAGCCTCTCCATCTCTGTCTTCTACTCAGAAGGCCCAGCCAGGACTACTTCCCAGGTCCAGCAGCCTTGCTTGCCCCAGCAGCACAGCTGCACTGAGGCTAAACCTCGTGTCTCCTTCGGCCACAGAAGGTCGGCCGCCAATGCTTGCTGGCAATCATCCATCTGTTCCAAGGGGGAGAGACCAAAATAGACCTCCCCTTGGTCCTACTCTCAGATAGGCCTGCTGAGTGGTTTCTTAAATGGAAGTGGGTGGGGCACCACCCCATCTGACTCTGGGACCCGGAGTCGGGTAGGAAATCAATTCTCAGGAGGGATGAGAGGCAGGCCCCGACTCTAGAAAAATGCACATTTCTAGTGTGCTAAAAGCATCACTGTGGGGCGAGAGACAGAGAGAGAGAGAGAGGCAGTTCCTATGGCCACAGAGGCCAAGTGAGTGGCCAGGCCAGCACTAAGCCCCGGCATGCAAAGGGTGAAGCTTTTAGGCGAGCAGCGGCCAGTGATCTCAGCTTCCCCCAGTCCTAATGCTCCCAAAAGGCTCTCTCCCACTCCCTGTAATTGGGCATCAGTAGTTAATGCAGTATTGACTGCATTACACGCTCCCGTGCCTCCCCTTGCTAATGCCAATTGCATCACCTTGTACAGTCACTGGCTTGCTTAGCCAATAGCCGTTAAAAGCAATCCAAATCATGAATCATATGGGAAACTTTTAGCAAGACACTGCCATCCGAGGAGACAATTTACAGTTGAGTTAATCTGGGTACATTAGCAAGACACGGATTCTGGACGACAGACCAATTTATGTTGTTTCCCTGTCCCCCCCGCCCCCGCTTAGTGCTCCGCGTGGGCAGATGAATGGAAGAGCAGGGAACAGACAGAAGCACCTGCTTTTTTACCCCAGGCTCTGGGAGCGGGTGGGGGAGACCCATCTTTACAGGCTCCTTGCCTGGCTGAGTTCAGGCAGGAAGGGGACACGGCTGTACGTGCTGCTCAGGTTCTGTGAGGCCTTGTTTCCCTGTAGTGAGGAGGTGGCTGCAGCCCGGGCTGGCCTGGTAGTTGCAGATGGAGACCTTCCTCTTCCAGGCATACAGTGGGTGCCAGGCCTGGTCCCTACCCTGCCAGCCCCACAAGGCCTTTACCAGCCCTCAGCAGGCAGCAGTGTCCACTGGGCTCTGCCGTCCTGCTGATGGGCTGGGATCTGTGGTGTGGAACAGCATCAGGGCCCACTCCCTGCCTTACCCCCAGGGCTGTGGAGGTCCTGGCCACAGGAGAGGCCGCCAGTACCGTCTGTGGTCCAGAGCATGACGGGATATTCTAGGAGGTCCTGCTGGTCAGCACCCAAGCACAGCCGAGAGCCTGCCCTCGTGGATCAACCGAGTCAGCTGTGGACGCTGCACTCAGTAGTCGTTGACAACTGAAGGTGCACCGTCTGGTCCTCCTCAGCCCAGCTCCAATCTCTTTAGGTGTTTTTGACTTATTAAAAATGCCCTAGGAATTATGTCTGATGTTTAGTTCCACAGCCTGCCTGATGCTTCCTGTGGTCACCCCAGCCCTCCTGCTGGGCCTCTGCAGAGGCAGCTTACACCCGGACCTGTCCTTCTGCAGCATGCACATGGGGACACCCCTTGGGGGTGCCTTTGGCATCCTCCCCTGCCCAGTCCCTCACAACCCAAGGCTCTCACAGTTCTTGGGGCTGCTCAGACCCTCTGCTGCCTGCCCCTGCTCAAGGGCCTTTTCTCCCACAGCGTGAGGGCTAATTTGCCTCTCAGGACTCAGGGCTGTAACTCCCCTTGCTCCCCTGGGGCTGCAAACCTCCCTGGAAAGCCCACAGCCTGGTGCCAGCCCAAGAGCAGGTGCCAGGGGAAGAAGGGCTGTTTCTCCAGGAAGGTTGGAGCTGGGCTTCCGTTGCTGACAGGCAGGCCCGACGGCATGTAGAAAGGCAGGACCCTGAGTTCCAGTAAAGTGGAGCTGCCTAGGCCAAGAGCAAGCATCCAAATGAAAGCAATTAATCTTAAAACCTGAAGTTTAACCGTTTGCAAAACAGATCTCTCCTCTCTGTGGTGGCCCTTCACTGCTCGACCTAATGGATTACTTTATTAATAATGCACTGTGCTTAAAAGCAAAAAAAAAAAATTTTTTTCTGACGATTCAATACTTCAAAAAGTCTCTTAAACCCGTTGCTACGGCAAAGCGATTGATATTTTATTATCTTTCAGAAGTGCAACATGAAAGCCCTGCAGCCCAGCAGAGCAAGAGCTTTGGTCCTCAGCAGCTGGCGGACCTGACTTCAACCAGAGGAGCCCCGGCCTCTTCCGACAAGATGCTGTCAGGTGGAGAAAAGGCATTGGGGGTGGTTAATAGGAGCCTGAGTTCCCGCTGCAGCCAGACAAAGGGTGCAGTCCGCAGCCCTGAGGAACACACCCCTTGGGGGCCCTGGGGACCAATGCTTACTCCCAGCCCAGACGGCCACCTGCTGGGAGGGCATAAGTGCAAGGAAGGATTTAGGCAGCAGGTGTGGGGGGAGGGTGAGTATATCCAGAGCCTTTCTCCCTCCCCCAACTGAAGGTACCACCTTCAAGGTTTCCTGGAACCAGGAGATGCTAGACTCCAATGGGGAGCGGAGGGTGGATTTTATGAGCAGAAAGGTTGCTTTTGGAAGACAGCTCTAGGCTGAGCAGGACAAGAATCAAATGGCTCCTCAGGACCTAAGCCAGCCTTCTTCCTTGTGCTGTGATGTGTCCCAGAGCTCAGTGACATCAACAGCACAGAGCACCATATGGTTTAGCCTGGACAGGGTGGGGGGCTTGTGGGGCAGTGTGAGCTCTCCTCCACAGGTCTGGCGAAGACTAGGGAAAATACATACGCCCAGGGTGTAGGCAGGAGACGGGCTAAAATGACCTCCAGAGAGCCATTCCCATTCAGGGCTCACCTGGAAACCTTTAGTATCACAAAGCCCGGGGCATTCTGGGTGCCTGCACAGAGTGCAAGACCCGAGGTGGTGGTGGTGGTGGCGTCGTCTTATTGGCGGGAGACCAGTCTCCCTGCCTGAGGCCGCCCACGTATAGGGCCTGGGTCTTCTGGATTTCTGGCTTGGGCCTGGGGAGCCAAGCATGCCAGACAATCTCGGCTAAAGACATACGCTGATTTCCACATGCTCCCCATGGTGGGAGTACCTCCAAACACCAAGGAAGGACCCTCTGCCCTGGCTCCTCATTTTACCAAGAGGGAAAGTGAAGAGATGGGTATGACTGGTCCGAGATTACACAGGGAGTTAGTGGAGAAAGGAGCTAAATCAAGGTCTCCTCCCTCCTTATCTGGCCTGACCCCAGACCCCTTCTTCTCTTTTTCAATCTGTACACAACTGCACCAGCCCAGCCCTCTGATGGCCCACATGGGGCTCCAGGGGAGGGGTCCATGAAGAGAGAAAAGCATACAGGAGATGGATGTCACACCCCAGCCAGACCCTGGACAATGGATTCTTTTGGCCAGAGCATTTAGTTCCCCCTCCCTCTCTTTCCACACTCACGCTGAGAAATGGCCTTGCGGGCCACAGGGCTCCCGCACATGCCACCCCCAGGCCAGATATTTTAAATGTCCCTCCCTGCTGGAGGTCTCAGAAGGTGGGAGGGGAGGCTAGGGGCATCAGCACATGGTGGCAGCAAAGTGAACATCCTGTGTGACCTTAAGTCACTTAACTTCAGATTTTCACCAAGTGACCATGTCAGTAGCACCACTGACCTGGAGGGCAAGAGGGCACAGATCTCTACTACTCACTAGCAGAGGTCAGAAGATGTCACTCTAAGAGGATTCCCGCTGACTCACAGAAAACCCACCTTCTCAGTTCCTTACCAGTAGAACCCAGGTGATGGCGTGGGTGCTAACAATTAAAATCACATCTCCCTCCCGACAACACTAACAAACTTAACAAGCCAGGTAACCTTCACCTACAGGGCAGGAGGGCCTGGAACAGCCAGGGAATGGCCCCTCTTGACCCTGAGGGCTGCCCTTGGGTCACAGGGCACCCCTGGTTTTACCCTCAAGGGGACTGGGTTCTCCAACCTCTCCTGCACATACCAGGACAATTACTGCAGGGCACTCCCAGTCAGGAAGGCTTTGGGGTGTGTGGGACCACCATGGGTCCCTCTGTTCTGACCTCCCGGGTGCAGTGAGGCTCTTGACCAGGGCAAGTCCATGCCGCTCCTGCACTCGTGCTACTGGCCGGGAGCAGGACACTTTCTTCCTCTGGGCCAAACTCCTGCCTCCGATTTCAAGAGACAAGGAGACAGTGGGAATCACAGGAGGCAACCCTTTTTCTCACCGAGCTTTCGGGCAGCTGTCTCCCCGAGGGTCCGGCCGGCCTTTCCCCTCGCCTGCCGGGCACCCGGCGGCCACCGTCTTTCCCCGCGCGCCCGCTCTCCGCAAGCTCTGGAGTCCGATTTCCCGAAGCCACTGATTTGCTCGGCGCTCAGCGCCTCTCGGGTTACGCGGGCGGCGCGAGGCTGATGGCTGCGGTGAGAGGAGCAGCCGCAAAGACGAAAACGCTCTACGTGAACCACCGCTGCGCCGAATTCGGAGGGCAGCCGGAGCCTCCACGCGGCCCCGCAGAGCATCACACGGCCGGCGCACAGCTCGCCCTCCCGCGGTTCGGTCCGGCCTGTCCCGGCCCCGGGGCCGCGCAGCCCGGGGCTCCCTCATCTCCCCACGCCAGTCCCACTCGGTCCTCCCCCCGCCCCCGGCTCCAGCCCCAGCCCCCGGCGGACCGCCCGCCCGACAAGCCCGGCACAGCCCAGCGTGTGCGCGCCGGTGTCCTGGCGTGTGTGTTCCCGCGCGCCGCGGCGGGGGGCGCGGGTGTGCGGGGAGTCGGGACCCCCGCCCGCCACCTACCGTCCTCCTTGTCCAGCACCATCATCTCGGGCGCTCCGTGTCCAGCCGCAGCTCGGCTCGGCCGGGAGAAGGGCGCCGGCTCCGGGCGCGCTTCGGCGGGGCGGCCGGTCCTCGGGCAGCTAGCGGGCTCTAATTACCCGCTTGCCCTGCTCTTAACCTAGATTGCACTCAGCTAGAATTACATTCAGGAGTGAAGCACTTCGCAGATACAAAAGCAGTCTCACCTACTTTTGTGCCTCAGAATTGCAAGGAACTATGAACTGCAATTTAGAGAGAGGGAGAGGGAGAGAGAAGGGGGAAGAGAGGATCAGAGCCGTTTCTTTGATTCTCACCTTCTAAATGGCTCAATTTGCCCAGTATAATCTGTCTTAATGTAATTGCATTTGATAGCTCATAACCCTGGCTCTGGCAACGACACAGCTTTCAGCCTCATAAAGTGTTTTCCCCTCGGATTTAATCTGAATCTCAATCTAAAATTATATTCAAAGAGATGGGGGAATCTCGGCGGCCGTCTCCCGCTGCCTTTCTCCCTCAATGTATGAGGTTTGCACTCCTGCTACTGAATAAATGCACACATTTCCCGAGACCCCCCTCCCTCCCGGGTTAATGGGGAGTGGAGACGCGCGTCTGCCCGGCTCCGCAGCGCCGCCTGGAGGCCCGTCGGCCCCAACTCGGCGTGTGGCTCTGCTCAGGACCCAGGGTCCTCATCCCCATTAACTGCCTGGTGGACCACACCTGTCTGTCACTCCCAGCCCCTCAACCTTGATTTTGCCCCCCTCCCACGGGGCAATCTTTCTCTGACCTCGTGCCCTCCCTTCCTACTTCCTCTGCCCGAGGTTTCTGGTTGCTTCCTGGATTGTTTGGCAAAATTAACCCTCTGCAGGGCACAAATTTTCCCACTGTCTGTCTTACAGCACCACCTTTACCCCAGCAGCCCCTCCCAAGAGCATCCTGACTCCATAGAGAATGGGATCCTGTCTCAACTTCTCTCTGAGCAAGCACAGCATGGCCTTAAAGGTTTTTTTCATTCCACAACTATTTATTGAGCATATACTATGCACCAAGCACTATTCTAAGGCCCTGGGGATATAGCAGTGAAAACAAAGATTCCTGCTATTGCAGAGTTGACAATTCTTGCTCTGTAACTCAGGAGGCAGGAAGGAAGACAGTGTTCATCTCCTCTCCCTCTGACCCCTGCTTCTCTCCCAGAGCCCTGGGTCTGGGGCCCAGGCTGCCTGCTCCAGGAAGGCCACTCTTCCATATCAAGAGCATTATTTTCTTGACAGTACAGAGTTCCAGGATGGCATGAAAATCTTAATGGCTTTTCTCCAGACAGATGTGTCAGAGGCTCATCCCCGCAGTCACTTCTGAGGACTAGACCCAGGCAAGGAGAAGGAATTTGGAGTCCCTGGAGGGGCAAAGGGCCACCAATTGAGACTTCATCCCATCTCTGCCAATTACCAACAGTGGACCTTAGCAAGTCATTTTCTCTCCCCAGGCCTCAGTTTCCCTGTTTGTGAAGTGGGAGACCTGCTCTGCTATCTCCAAGGTTGCTGTGGGGACCAGAGGAGATAATGCATGTGAATGTGCTTTGTGAACTGTGGCACCCCAGACAATGGAAGGGTATGTAGTGGGTAAAAAGGAGACTTGGAGGCCAGGTCATGCCCCTTAAGCCCTGGGAGGCCCCAGTGCAGGGTGCTTGACTGGGGAGGGGGATGGGGGAGTGGTGCCGCAGCCTATGGTCCTCTATCTTAGGCAGGAAAGTCAAGCTTTGAGAAAACAGAAGAGAGGCTGCTTCTAATGAGCTGCTTCATCCGCAGCTCAGAGAGCTTCGCTTTCCCCTTCATCTTGAATACTTAATCCTAATAGTCCTTGAGTATATTTGATGTTAAATATATCATTTTGCTCAGACTCACCATCCCTCAGGACTGCAAGCTTGATCTCTCCCCTGCCACTGCAGCTGAACTGTACCCTGAGGGTCTGAGGGAGGCTTTGGCACTGCTGCCGCCGGCACATTTAGTGCCAGCCCCTCACCCCAGCCTGAGTGAGGGGCCCAGACAGTGTAGCAAGCACAGGGTCTGACAGGCTGGCAAGGGGTAGCTTCTTGCTGTAGACACCTCTGTGCTACCTGGAGGTATTCACTCCACAAGGGCTGCAGCCCTACTCCTGACCTCCAGGGTTGCTTCTCCTGACTTTCAGGGTCTGGCCCTGACCCACAAACCTGGACTCCATTAGCTGGGGCCACTTGCTCACTCTTTCATCCATGTGTTGTGCTCGGGACTCCATGCCAACACCAGCTCTTCCCAGCCCCCAGGGTGCCCAATTAGCAGCCACACAGCCAGCATCCCTCTAGGGAGTCAGGGGCCTTGCACCCCACCCCAGGGACTGGTGCAGCCTTGGGGTACTGAGCAGGTGATCGGTGCTGTGTGTGAAGGGCTGGCTGCTTGTGCCCACAGGCAGCTCTCTCTGCAGCCCCAGTGGTGAGCACTGAGTTCCCACACTCACCTGGAGAAGCGCCTCTGCAGAGGCCTTCTGCTTCACAGAGCTACCCAGCAAGCCTTGGACAGTTCGGGTGACTTGAGCTCCCAGCCAGGAAGAGGCCTGCTGGGTTTACAAACCCAGACACGAGCCTGGCTCATCCAGCAGCCTCTCTCTCAGCTTATGGGTAATTGCTGTGCAGGCAGGTAACTCCTGCGCCCACGCTCACTCCTACGCCTCCAGGTCCAGGGGCACGCCCACAACACCAGGGTGCAGTCCTCGGATCCCCTGGGGCTGGGGGAGGTTGTCTGCACCTGACACATTCCACAGGTGATGAGCATATACTCTCACTTCCATACTGCCAAGAGTGCTCCAAAATGCCCTTGAAATGCCTCTGGGGACAGCAGAGGGAGGCCAGTTGATCAGTCCCCTAGGTTACGGTGAGGGAAGAGGGGGTGCTCCTGGCTGCTTTACAAAGTTTTTGTCGTTGTACCTGGCAGTAAAGTCCTGAGGAAGGATTCCTGCATCGGGGTTGGGGGTTGCGGGGGAGGTTGGAAACTTGGTGCCCGAGGGCCCAGGCAGACCAGATATTCCAGAACTCTTCAGTAGAGCCTGTCAGATGTGCCTCAGCCTGAGGGCCCTGCTCCCAACACAGTGCAGCTGTCTCCAAGATGGGGTTACAAGCTGGCCTCACAGGTGACACTCAAAGGGGTATTTGGAGTGACAAAGGCCATTTCCCTGTGGCCGCCACAGTTGACGGGACAGGGTGAATCTACAGACTTTGCAGAACAATCAGGATGCCTGCTGGCCAAGTTCAGATGCCCTGCCCTGCCCTGCCCCCTACTCACACAAAAGCAGCCCATGCACAGAGATTTGCAACCAGCCAGAGTGGAGAAGTACACGGTTGGCAAACTTTTCCTCTTTTGGTTTCTGGAAGCCCTGGACAGGCCTTCTAGGAAGCTGCAGTTATAACTTATTAGGCTTTGTGGGTGCCTAGGCAGAATCTGCACTCCAGAAAACAAGTCTCCCCACTCACTTGATGAAGTCCAATCCACCCCTGCACAACAGCCCAGAGAAGGTTGTCGATATAGGCTGTCGACCAAATGTCCTAGTTTGCCCTGGGACTGAGGGGTTTCCAGGATCCAGGACTGTCAGTGATAAAACAGGGACGGTCCTGGGCAAATCAGGACAGTTAATCACCGTAGTGGGATGTGGTAGGGTGGGACAAGGGACTAGTGGGGCCGGAGAGAAAGGCCAGGCAGCCAGACCCTTCCCTGCAGACCAGCAGCTGCCTCCCAACCCCAAATTTCCCAGCCTCCTGCCTCAGGGCTCCATCTCCTGGGCACCAAAGAACTGCCCTAGCAACTGGCAATGATCCTTGGGCCAGCAGCGCTGTGAGTTCTCCTGAGAGACTGGTAGTTAGAATGGGAAGGGTGTGAGTTGGATCCAGGGGTGGTCCAGATTTTGGGAGAGCCAAGCTTCCTTATGCAACTGGGGCGGGGGGATTTTAAGAAAAGGAACAGTAGATCACTAATACAAATTACAACAGAAGGACTCTGAAGCTTAAAATTCATTAGCTTCAAGGTGAATCCGGCCCTGTTATCTTGGATACATGGCCCATCCACGGGCCCTAGCCAGCGGAGCACCTCCCAGCACGCTGGACTGGGGGAGCTGATGGCGAGCGTCCTCCCCAGCCCTGCCAGGGGTGAAGCAATGTCACCCATCCCGCAGCTATGAAGTTCCAGACCTGAGGGACCCCAGGACAGTGCCGGGTTCTCGGGGCATCCCCCTGGGGGAGTCGTTCCGCAGTCGGTGCAGAAGGGGGAGGGCGTGCAGATACCCAAGTGGGAGGCGGGGAGACTGGGGCCAGCGGGCACTGCGGGGAAGCCCGCGGCGCGGATCGGAGAGGCGCTCCCGTGTCTGCGAGGCGACAAGAGCCAGTGAGAAAGTTCCCGGCCCGAGCGTGCGGGGCTGGCGGGCTCGGGGTGGCCCGTGTGACTTCCTAATCCCGCTGAGAAGCCTCGGGGGCTGAGCCCGGCACCCCGACACACACCCGCGCGCACCTCCACCGCCCGGCTTCCGGGAAGCAGCCTAGCGGCCCGAGGCAGCCGGGAGCCGGGGGCGCTGCCGCCGCGCGGGGTGGTCTCGGCCGGGCCCGCGCCGCCGCCCCCACCCTGCGGCCCGCGGGCCCCCGGGCACCTACCGTCCTCCTGGTCCAACACCATGGTTCCCCCCCCGGGCCGAGGACGCGGAGGGGCGGGCGGCTCGGACTCCGCCGCCGCCCGCCTGCGCTGCTCCCGTCGGCCCCGCGCGGGCTCCGCGCCCGGCTAGCGCTGCCGCGGACGGGGGCGGACGGTCGGGGGCGGACGGACGGGCGCCGGGAGCTGAGCCCAGCGGACAGGGAGCTCGCGCGGGCGGGCGCAACCCGGGGGCGGGGCGGGGCGGGGCTGGGGCGCGTCCGCCGGGCCGGGATCGCCGAGCCGATCCGGCAGCCGCTGCCCGAGTCGGGCCGCCGCCGCCGCCGCCGCCGCCGCCGCGCGCCCTTCTCTGTGCGCTGGCAGCGCTCGCGCAGCCGAGTGAAGCCTGCGTTTCCCAGGGCCCCTCAGATTCCCCTGTTAATTAAATCAATTCATTATGCTCAGATCTGATTAGCGGCCCTTCCCCCCTTTGAATCAATTATTCAATACACAAACATAATTGCTTGGGCCAGAGGTGCCCGCCATTAGCTTATTTAACTCCAAGGACACTAATTACCCGCAGGGCACGGGAACTTTTCTCATTAATTCTGACAAAACACAAAAGCACAGCCAGAGTGTGTGCGTGTGAGGGACTCTGTGTGTGTGTGTGTGTGTGATCACATGCCAGAGTGTGGGCTGTGTGGGGTGGTGAGCCACTGTGTGAGCTTCAGCTGGGACTTGGGGGTGGCGGAATGTGTGTGATTTCGGGTGGGAGTGTGTGGGGTGTCGTTTTGAGTCTGTAACCCTGTCCTTGTGAGTGTGGGACTCCACGTGTGCGACTGTGAGTGCATCGGGCTGGGTGTGGCTCTGAGTCTGGGGACTGAGGGCGAGGGTCCGAGGCCCAGAGCAGGAATGTATGAGATTGTGCGAGTGCTTCTGTGTGTGGCTGTGAATGTGACTCCCTGGCTACTGTGGTAGGCACCCATCCCCTTTCCTTTTCGCCTAATTGCCTGGCCATTGCCCACTGCACGCTCAAACCCACAAGGGCAAGTGCAGACCACACAAGAGAAACCGGAAGAATCAGGAGGCGGTGCCCAGGCTGGGGCAGTGTCCCCCTCCCCCCATCACCTGTTTGTGCACCGACTGGACTATGCTCCCCCTCACCCCAGTTATAAACCTCAGGTTCCCATCATCCCCATCCCTGGCCCTCTCACTGCACATTCCTATACTTCCCCCGTTCTCCAGCGTTTATTCCAAAGCCCTCCCCAGTCCCAGCTCACCCCCTCCCATTTCCACAAGTGCTTGATATCTAGGCACACCCCCCCACCCAACTCCACAAACCTTACTACTTTGCCTCCTGTCTGTAAGGCTGAACGGAGGGTGTGCCTATGGTCGACCAACTTCTCCACATTTTACCTCCCAGGAAATCTCTATTGAGAGAGAGCCAGTGAGAGAGCCCACAGAGGCAGGGACACAGAGGGTAATTGATTCCCCCAAATTAGGTTTCTGCTTTCTAAAGACCGGTATTGTTCCTGTTCTCAATGTGCACAGAGGTATTGAAGATTTCCTTTTTGTTTCCTCGGGCCATGAATGAGCTTAATCCATTTGGCTTTATAAATCAGGAAACTAATATTCGCTCCTTCCATAGCCGCTTTTTAAAAAATTTAATTGGTGGGGGAAGCACAGCTTGTCACCCTTATGCTGTCCCCAAGCCCCCACTTATCAAAACACATTCTGATTGAGGGGTGGAGAGAGGGCTGGGGGGAAGGGAGGGCTCATCCTGATTCCTCCTGCCCTCCTCCATCCTTGAACATGGACCCACACAGTTCATATTGGGAAAAGTTTGTGAAATGATTGAATTAATTATATTCAATTCAGTAAAGAAAAGTGGACTGTTCAGAGGTACACTTCAGGATGATCTCCCAAATCTGCTGCTCTCAGTCTCCCATGAGCACTGAATATAGCCATGCCATGACTAGGTCTGGCAAATCCTCCTCCTCACCATCCAGCACAAGCTGCTAGAGTCATCTTCCTGGTGCCAAGACCTGACCCTGCTACTCTCCTGCTCAAAAAGCTTCCATGGCTCCCCTTTGTCCATAAGACAAAGCCCTAACTACTTATCCTATCATTTCAGGCCCTTTGGGAGATCTGGGGAAGCCTTTGTAACAACCACTGCCCTTCACTTCAATTCAATTGCTATCTATTGATCTCCAACAACAATCTCACACTTCTGCCCCTCTGGACCGCTTTACTGTAATTGAACACACCCTGCAGGTTCTTGCTCTAGTGATTCTTCTCATGGCATCCCTCTGCTTAGAAAGCCCTTGCCCACCTCTCAAAGCCCTCTAAGGAAACATCTCCCCTACGTTTCTCTGAGTGTCTCTATGTGAAGTCTGGATTACTGAGTGGTATGTGGATTATTCCATTGAGCCCTGGAGTATAAGGTCAGCCCCTGAGGGCATAGTTTCAGCTCTCCTCTGGAGTGGAAGGACAGATATCATATGAAGAGTCTACACTGGGTCACTGGAGAAAATGGGAGCTGCAGAGGTAGGGGAGGGATTCAGATATAAGAATGGAGGCTCAGAAGGAGAGAACCTTGGGTACCATCTTTCCTCCCTCCCCAGGATCTCAGATGGCATGGGACCAGAACCCAGGTGCATGCTTCCTCTGGATCTAATATTTGGATCTCCATGCTGTTTAGTTCTCTGTGTTGCTGGGCATGGCCACTGCCTGGATTGGTGCCGGCTGTTCCTGGCACTAGGGCATCTGGCCAACAGGACAAGAGGGGGCTGAAATTCTGCCCTCTCTCTGCTCTCCAAGCCATGTGCCTGACATGGGCTGCACCCACCAAAAGAGGGCACTTTTTGCTAATTTGCACAGAAGCGCCATGTGGACTAGCGTGGCCCTGCAATTGAGTGATCTGCTTGGCCAGATCTGACACTCAAAGAGGCCGGCCTGAGGGGTTGAGCACCCAGCCTCCTCTGCCCCCACCCTCACTCACACCAAGGGCCTGTGTGAGCTCTTAGAAGACCAGCCTCCTGGTTTTCATAGAGGAAGAGAAAATTCAGAGAGTTTAACCATGATGGGTGGTCAGGGATACTGAAACAGATGCCCAGCCCATCTCTGAATTTATATGGGCCCCAAGCACTGGTGAAGGACACTGAACTCAGTCCATGCCTGAGATTCAGACATGGACAGACCTACTGTAAGGATCAAGGTCCCCAACGGAAACCACGCTGGAGGAGAGACAGTGAGCTTCCTGAAAGGAGATCCTCATGGGCATCTAGACTGAGTAGCAAGGCCTGGAGTTTGGAGGGTCAACAATTCCAGGTATGGCGCAAAGCGAGGCCTGACTCACTTCCACCTGGCACTCCCATAGGAAGAGGGCAGTGGTGCAGATGAGGAAGCAAGTCACTAACGGCTTTACTATTGAAGCCTCCTCTGAAAGAGCTGGTCACTAGGAACAAAAGGTAACTGTAAAGAGGGACAAGAGCAACTGGGTCAGCAGCTCGGTGGCATTGGTGGCAGCACATGCATGCAATGGACGACAAGACGGCAAGAGTATTGGGGAGCAGCTCTAGTTATATGGGAGGCATCTGTATCCCTAGCCCATCAACCCTACCTCCCAACCCTGGGACTGTTAGAGAGAAAATGGCTTTATCCAGAACTCCAAATCTGATAGTGTCCAGAGGGCACTTGGATAACACATGTAAGCATTCCTAGAAGGTCTTACACCTTTTTGGAGAAGAGGATCCAGAAGAAGAGAATCAGAGCATGAGAATTCAGGGCTAATTGTTGTAAATGTGTAAGATCTGGTACCCAGCATAGGTATGGGCTCCATATTCCAACCTGTTTTAGCTATGTGACTGGCCTGAAGGGAGAGGCTGTGGGAGCAGGAATGGGCCGGAACAGCCCCCACTGCCAGCTTTCCCTGGGGGTGGAGATCAGCAGGAGATGCAAAGGGCATCATTAACATCAGGCCAACAAAGGCTTTGTTCCCACTGCCCCTCGCTGCCCGGAAGGTCTCCTGAAGCCACACATGCTCTCCCATGCTCCTGAACTTCTGTTTCATTTCTCTTCTTGTCTCCCCAACTGTCTGATTCATCCCCCTGCTCCACTGCAGTCTCAGCAGATGATGTCACCTCCTACCTTATGAGATGAGAGGTGTTAGACAGAAAGGCCCACCTCCTCCTGCCGAACACCTTCCCCTGGGGTTCTGTCCACGGCTGTTGGGGTGTGTAGCCCTTACTCAGGATTTCTCCTTTGAGTTCTACTCCAGTATTTCCAAATGTCCCCTTGATATTTCCACTTGGCTGTCTCAAAGGTATCTTAAAATTTAAAATACAAATTGAGCTCATGATTTTCTTCCCAAATCTTTCTTCATCTTGTTCCAGTAAACCAGCCACTCAGTTCTTAACACCAGAAATCTGGAAGTAAAGCAGAATTTCAACCAAGCCAGCAAAAGTAACCAAAAAGAAGTGTTGTGTGTGTGTATGTGTGTGTGTGTGTGTGTGTAAGAAACAGCAAATATATGGAATAAGATGGAATAAGTAAAGTATATCAGTATATTACACTAAATGTGAAGAGACTGAATTTCCCTATCAAAAAACAGTTTGTCTAAGTTAAAACATAAAATATAGCCAAATGTTGTTTACAAGAAATATTCCCAAAACAAGGTGACAAAGAAGACTGAAAATAAAGCAATGGGCAAAGATACACCTAGTAAATGCAATCAGAGAGGGAGAAGGGACAGCAATATTAATGTCAAATAAGACTAATTTCAAGGCCAAAAGTATATACTGCTTGGTAATTAAGAAACACTCCCTTAAATTACTACTGGATCAAACATAAGATCAAAACTGAAATTATAAATCACCTAGTATAACAGCATACCATACAGAACTTATGACACACAGCTGTACTCAGAGGAAAAAATATAGCCTTAAATGCTTTTTTACTTTTTCTATATATTTATTACAGTTATAACAGAGGTCTTTTAAAATAGTTGCATCTGGGCTTCCCTGGTGGCGCAGTGGTTGAGAATCTGCCTGCCAATGCAGGGGACACGGGTTCGAGCCCTGGTCTGGGAGGATCCCACATGCCGCGGAGCAACTAAGCCCGTGAGCCACAACTACTGAGCCTGCGCGTCTGGAGCCTGTGCTCCGCAACGCGAGAGGCCGCCACAGTGAGAGGCCCGCGCACCGCGATGAAGAGTGGCCCCCGCTTGCTGCAACGGGAGAAAGCCCTGGCACAGAAACGAAGACCCAACACAGTCAAAAATAAATAAATAAATAAACTTAAAATAGTTGCATCTTAAATGCTTTTAACATTAAAAAAAGACTAAAAGAAAATTTAATTAATATTTAATCTAAGAAATCAGAAAGAGAACAAAGCCAAAAGAAAATAGATGAAATTAACAAAGTTAAAAATCAGAAATTAATTCAATAGAAAATAAACAAATAATAGAAAAATAATTAAAAGAAAAAATGAAAGTCCAACCCTGGTTCTTTGAAAAGACCAACAAAATAGATAATTTTTTTCAGGCAAACCTGCTTAAGAAAAAAAAGAAAGCAAAAACATACAATATTAGATATAAGAAAAGAGGTATATCACAGGTACAGGAAAGGTTAAAGAATTATAACAATAATGTATGTAAGCCTATGAAAATAAATGTGAAAACCTAGACAAAATAGATGATTTCCAACCAAAGTAGAAAACTGTGAAAATTGAGCACAGAAGTTGATATCTTGAATAGGCCAATAGCAGAAGATTTGTTTTTTAACGAAAACTCTGCTATTAAAACATTACAAGATACCACATGATCCAGCAATTCCACTCCTGGGCATATACTCAAAAGAATTGAAAGCAAAGTCTTGAAGACATATTTGTACACCCCTGTTCATAGCAGCATTATTCACAATAGCCCAAAGGTGGAAGCAACTCAAGTGTTCATCACTGGACAAATAGGTAGACAAAATGCCGTATATATATGATGGAATATTACTCAGCCTTAAAAAGGAAGGAAATTTTGACACATGCTACAACATGGATGAAACTTGAGGACATTATGCTAAGTAAAGTAAGACCATCACAGGAAAACAAATACTACATGACTTCACTTATATTGAGGTATCTAGAATAGTCAAATTCATAGAGACAAAAAGTAGAATTGTGGCTGCCAGGGGCTGAGGGAAGGGAGAAATGGGGAGTTTTTGTGTAATGGGTATAGAGATTCAGTTTTGCAAGATGAAAAGAGTTCTGGAGATTGATTACATAACAATGTGCATGTACTGAACCCTACGGACCTGTACACTTAAAAATGGTTGAGATGGTGGATTTTATGTTTGTGTATTTTACCATAATTAAGAATAAAATTAAAAATATCTCAAGCCACAGATTATAGTAAAAATGAGGTTTATATAAACTTTAAAAACAGGTGATTTTTAATGTTACCTAAACTATTTCCAGACAAGAGAAAAAGTTGGAAAGTTTCTTGGTTTGTTTTATTAGCTAGCATTTTCTTAATTCCCAAAACTTATAAAGATTGAACTAAAAAAGGAAGAAAAAAATCACAGACCAGTTTGAATGAGTGCAAAATTTGAAATAAGATATTAGCTACTAGATATGGGAAAAGTATCAAAAGTTTACACCATACAAAGAAGGGTTTATTTTAACACCAAAAACATAATTTGGCATCAGGAAATCTATCAATATAAGTCAGTGCATCAACAAATGAAAGGAACAAAATATGATTATAGTAATAGATGCCAAAAATCATTTGATAAAATTCAGCAAATATTGCTAATAAAATACAAAACAAAGAAAAATAGAAGAAAATTACTTCAATTTGATAAAGACTGTTTACCAAAACCCAATAGCAAATATATGACATTCAGAAGCTATTTCCAGAAATTGGGAACAAGACAAGATGCTCATTATCATCACTAATGTTTAACATTTTTTGGAGATTTTAACTAATTTAATAAGACAAGAAGATAAACTAATCGGAATAAACAGCTGATTTTTAAAAAAAGACAAGAACATGTTTGCTTACAAATGATGTGATTGTATATCAAGAAAATCCAATAAAATTTAGTTTAAAAGCTACTAGAATTAGTTAGATAATTGGGAAGGTGGCTAAATACAAGGTAAATAGAAATCTATAGGTTTTTTTTCTCAATGCAATGATATAATAGAAATGGAAATGACAAAAAAGATCATTTGCAATAGTGACAAAACTGTAAAATACCAAGGAATGATTTTAAAACAACAACCATCACAAAGATAAAGTTCTTTGAAGAAAGTTCTGAAATCATACTGAAGGACATATAACAAGATCTGAACTTATAGAAAGATAGCCATGTTTCAAAGAAAAGACTTATTCTCATAAAAAGCGAATCCTTTCAAAAACAGATTTAATGCAATTTCCATTAGAATCCCAAATTAAAAGTACTTTAGAAGTGTAAAAAATTAATTTAAAGTATACTTGAAAAATAAATATCTGAGGCTAGTTAGGAAAACATGAAAAGAAAGATTAGTTGAAGGGAAATTGCATTATTAGATAATAAAACATACTGCAAAGCCACCGTGATCTGAACAGTACAGGATTAAGCTAGGAAGAGACAAATAGATCAGAGGAACAAAGAGCCAATAAATAGATCCAAATTAGAAAGGAATTTAATATATGATAAAAGATTCAATTCATCAGAGAAAACAAATAATAGATGGTACTACTATCTGAATAGACAGTTCTCTAAGGAAGATATACAAATAAGACAATAAGCACCTGAAAAGATGCTCAACACCATTGGAAACGCACACCAAACCACAATAAGATACCACTTCACACCCACTAAGAAGCTAAAACCAAAAAGTCAGATAATAACAAATGTTGCTGAAGATGTGGAGAAATTGGAACTCATAACTGCTGGTGGGAATGTGAAATGGTGCAGCCACTTTGGAAAACAGCCTGGTAATCCCTCAAAAGCTAAACATGGAATCACCATACGACCCATTAATTCCACTTCTGGGTATATAGACAAGAGAACTGAAAACACGTCCACACAAAAATTTGTACAGTGATGTTTATAGCAGCATTATTTATAATAGCCAAAAGGTGGGAAAAAACCAAATGTCCATCAACTAACAAATGGACATTACTGGGCCATAAAAAGGAATGAAGTACTGATACACGCCACAAAATGGATGAGCCTTGAAAATGTTATGCTGTGTGAAAGAAGGCAGTCACAAAACTCTGCATATGAGTCCATGCATTCAAAATGTCAAGAGTAGGCAAGTCAGTAGAGACAGAAAGCAGATGAGTGGGGGTAATAGTGGGATGACAGCTAAAAGGTACAGGGTTTCTTTTTGAGGTAATGAAAGGTTCTAAAGTTGACTGTGGTGATTTACCCATCTATAAATATACTAAAATGCATTATATTGTACGCTTTAAATGGGTAAATTGTATGGTATGTGAAGTATATCTCAATAAAGCTATTTTTTTAAATGGTGATGCCATAATTGGTTATCCATCTGGAAGAAACAAATGGGATCCCTACCCACTCCCATAAAGATTATGTTCCAAATGGGTTAGAGATTTTAATACAAAAATGAAACAATGAAAATATTAGAAGAAATTTAAAGGAAAAATGGAATAGATTTGGATAATGAAAACATGAATAAATTTGGTGGGAGATATCTGCAAGAGTAGCAAAAGAAAGGATAGACATTCTACTAAGTTAATTTTTAAAACTTTGATGGCAAAAGATACCATAAGCAAAGAAAAAAGACAAATGATTTACCAGAAAAATATATGCAAAATATAAAACAGTAAAAGGGAAAATGTCGTATATACAAAGAGTTTCTATAAATTGTAAAGAAAAAGACAAATGCCCAAAAGAAAAATGGAAATAGGGTATGAACAGGCTGTTGTGGGAGGAGGAAATCTAAATGGCCAATAAAATGCTTACCCTCATTATTGTTTAGGAAAATGCAAATTAAAGCAAAATAAGTTTTCATTATTTTAATTCATCAGATTGGAAAAAAAAATTAAGAGTAAATTTAAGGTCTGCTAGAAATGTGAGAAAATGGGTGCTCTCCATTTGTTGCTGAGCAAGTCATCAGGCACTATCTATTACAATTTGGGGCAAGTAACCTGGTGCTATTGATTAAAATTAGAAATGCACATACCTTTTGACCCAGAAATTCTCCTTCTGGGAATATATCTTATGGAGGAAAATCACCCGTATTTAAGGATAACCTTATAATGTCAGCATTGTTTGTGGTGGCAGGAAACTGGAAACTATCTGATATCAATGTCACTCAATGATCAAATAAACTGTCGTACAGCCCAGCTGTAGAACATCATGCAGCTGTTAAAACGGGAGTGAGACCCACAGCTATGGAATTGCGAAGGGTGTCTGTGATGTACTGTTAAGCGAGAAAAGTAGGTTGCAGAGTAAGTAGCAAGTAATATCCCATTTAAAAGAAAACCTCTCTCTGCTTAGATGAACACAAAGGCAAGATGTGCAAGGCTGCTCCTGTTCAGGCTGTCAGCAGGGTGGCCTTAGCAGGTGAGAGTGGAAGGCGGGAGTTAAGGGCAAAGTACCAACTTTCTTCATTGTGTACCTTTAGAATCTTTTCATTACTTATAATGAATAAGTAACTTGTAATTTTTAAAAATTTAGAAATAAATTGGAGTCATTTTTGACACTCCCTCCAATCACATAGTCACCACGACCGCACTAGTCTGAGGGACCATTATCTTTTGCATGCTGCTGCAAGAGCTCTCTGCTAGCCTCCCTGCATCCACCCCGAGGCCCACTAATACAGCCTCCATACCCCGTATGCAGCCAGGAGATGTCTTCAAAATGCAGATCAGATTTTGTCAGCCAACCGTCAGAGCTGTAATGGCTCCCCGTTGCTCTCCGCAGAAAGCCGCCATCCGCAGCCTGTCCCTTGACTCTGCACAAGTAGGGTCTCCTGAAGCACCTTGCATCACGGGCACCCACCACTTGCTTCCACCTGCAGTCGCTGCCCTTGTCATTTTCTGAACCACTGCTTGCCTCAGGGCCTGCAGGCTCGCTGTTCCGTCTACATGGAACGTTCTTCATTTGGACCACCTCTTGCTCACCCCGTGGGTCTGGGATTTAATGTCACTCTCTTCGTCAGGGTGGCCTCTCCCCTCCAGACTAGGTTAGATCTCCCTCTTACAGTCTGGCAGGGCCCTCTGCTTTTCCTCCATAGCTCTTATCACAACGATCTAATTAATTACATAGTTATTTGTATACTTATTTGTGTGACGGGGATAAAAGAAAAACTGTTAAGTTGTGTTTGCATCTTCTCTTCCAACCCCCTGCTTTGGGGGAGAAATGGGTCAGACAAGAAGGCCCAGGGGTCTAACCCAACTCTGAGATTCTGAACTTGTCCTTGCCCTTCTCACAGCCACCACCCTAACCACAGTTGGGAGAATCTGTCTCCTCAAATATTTCCCTCCACTCTTTTATCTAGCTAGTCATCTAGCTTGTTCTGAGAACTGGTGATGACAGGGCCCTCTGCGGTGCTGGTGAGCTTGCAGTCTTCCCCGGCAGTTCGAGTGCGGCACACTCAGTCTCCAAATGGCTTTCTTCTGCACCTCCCACCCATCAGAGATCCTCACCACGGGGGGGATCCTGGAGCCCCACTGTCCCCTCTGAGGCCACAGCCACCCTGGCAACCAAGCTCCAGCCTGATCGGCAGCTTCAGAATCCCAATCCCAATCCCAATCAGAATCCCGAATAATCATCCTGCATGATTAGGGTCCTCTGCTCCCTTTCCCGTCCTCCTAATCACCTGTCCACCAAGGGCTGAACACCTGGAGTGATCCTGGGCTGGGTCTCCGAAGCCGGGCATTCCCACGTACTCGTGGGGCTGGGGCTGGTCCCAGAGCTTCATGGACTCCTGCCGACCGGCCCGTGGGCTGAGCACTGTGATTCAGTCCCAGAGAACAGACAGTTTCCCGACAAGCTACCAGAGTGAACACAGCCACATGCAGGTGGTCCCCTTGGAGCTACAACTGCATGTCCCAACAGCACACGCATCCCAGAAGCCGTCCTCCCGATGCTGCAGGCAGGGGCCAAGGTACATGAACCTGATGGGGAAGCGCTCCTGGTCTGCTTCCTCCAGATTCTATCTAGTGGGGTCCTTCTGTCCTACCCCTGCCGCAAATTGAAGAGGCCCAAGGGATTCTTTGTCACGCTCAGCCTGTCTGAGAGGCCCCACCAGCTCCCAAATGATACAAGTTTGGAGAAAAACCCATCACCCTGGAAGCACCTAATCCTCTATGGCTGCTGCTACCCAGGACCTGCCTGGGTTTCTCCAAGCCAGGCATTGAGCCCTCACACTTGGGCCCCTTCTGTGGTCAGTCATAGAAATATCTGAGTCCTGTCAGGGCTGGAGGTCACAGTCAGCCACTACTGAGGGCCTGCACTAAATATGCCCCAGCCCAGCAGACTGAGTCACCCACAGCCTGGAGACTGGCTGCTAATTCAGACCCTCAAAGAGCCTGCGGTGCTGCCCTGAGGCCTCTCAGACTTGGTGCTGACTGCTCAGGCCTGGATCCTGATGCAGGTTCGAACATTACTTCATGCAGATCTCAGGCAACTTCCCCTTCCTGAGCATGGCCGACTGCTGTTGGTGTCCCCAGCCTCCGTTCTCCCCTCCCTCCGGGGCAGCTGCCCAACTGGAGACTATCTTTCCCAGCTTCCCTTGCAAATAGGTGTAGACAACTTACTATTCTCATCTGTAGGCAGGAGAGATATGAGCTACTTTTCCCTCTCTTGTGTACAAGGACGTTGCTTATCTAGGGCTTCCTGTCTTCCCCCCCTTCCTATAAGCTAGAATACAGACATTCCAATACCCAGATTTGACTGTGCAGGTGACAACACCAGAAAGGATGCAGGGAAACAAAGTGGAAGGAAGCTGGGTCCCTGAGTGACCTTGTAGAGCAGCCCTGACAACCTGAGCTTCTTACCTCCTGTTATGAGAGAGAGAAATAAAGTTCCATCTTATTCAAGCCATCGCAGTTTGGGGTCTATTACAGCAGCTTCGCCTTTCCCCTAATGAATACACTGAGCCTGATTCCCCAGCAATAAAATGGTTTCTTCAAGTTCCAAGCTTCCTATTCCAGGCTTTGCTTTGCCAGGACTTTGGTTTCTAGGAAGCTGCCCAGAATGCTCCCTTGGCCTGGAGCAGACCCTTGCTATATGCCCTGCTTCATCCTTCCTTCAAGAAGTTCCCTGATGCTCACATAGGGCCTGACCCTGGGACAGATGGGGGAAAGGATATGCAGAAGTATATCTTTTTAGCTGAGGGCACAGCTGGAGCAGGAGTCAAGGCCAGCGGGATAAGTCTCTGTCTTAGGCTGCCTAGATATCCCTGGTCTGAGCCTAGTTAGGTGTTCATCCTGACCCTACCCTTGGCTATTTTAGCCCAACTGCTCCAGCTGTGGGGCCTCGTGCAGTCCCCACCCCTCACTCACCTTTTCTGCTGATTCTAAGCCAGATTCTCTGAACTTGAAGGTGTGACACAGGTCTGTGGACACAAAAAGATCAGGGGGCTGCCTTTCCTAAAACTCCACTTCCTAGGACCCAGGTGGGTCCCTGGCTAAGGTGGCACCCTCCTACTTCATGCCTTGCCCGAGGGCCCCAGCAAGTTGGCTCAGCAACTCTTAGAGCAATGTGATAACACACAAACCTGTGCCCCAGAGAGGAGCCGCCTAGGCTAGTCAGACCTAACCTGACCTTGAACATTTGTCTGGGGGTGATCCTAACAGGAGTTCAGGAGCTGGAAGCTACTGATCTAGACTGAATGGCCTAAGATAAGCCCAGATCTGCTAAGGCCAGCAGAACCATGCCAAGGAGTGGAGGTGGGCCTGACACTTCTGCTTTGTAAGTCTGGACCGAAAGCCTCTCAGCCTTCCTCATGCTCCCCTTGTCTACAGCCAACAGTGTCTTGTGCCTCCTATGTTCAGGCCCCATGCTGGGCACCAGGGTTCACAGTCACTGTAGTAGACAACTATGAGATGTCTGCTTAGCATAACCTCCCATTACTTGCCCCCATCCATCATTCCATTCATACGTCTCCTGTGAAAGATATTCAGCTCTTAACGTAATCCTACCCCCATGGCCTGATGGACCCTGGAGTGGGCACCTGATCCAAGCTAGACTGATGGGTCCCCCCTGCTAGGGGTTCTGGACTTGGGACCAAGAGAGTTGAGTTAGTCCCTCTCTGGTGGCTGAAGCTGTAAGATATAAAATTCAAGACTCATATTCTCTGCCACATAGATAAAGCTGCTCTGTGGAGAGACAAAGACTAAGCCAGCATGTAGAGACAAGCAGAGACAGTGACAGACACAGGCCTGATAGTGTTCTGCTTCCTAATTCTATTTTTTCCCCGAGACCCAGCTCCATCCCTGCCCTTCCCTTGGATTAGATGTCCTAAGAGTAAGTTGGATTTCCATCACGTTCAACCAGAGGAAACTCACCTAACACACTCTTGGTTGCAGAAGGCATAATGGGCTCAAACCT